>NW_010115752.1:0-7266 GCF_000699245.1 Pterocles gutturalis | reverse complement strand
CTCACTACCCGATCATCCAGATCGCACTGGATAGTAATTAACTCCACCAGTTTCTACTAGATTAATGCAGTTTATCCTATAATTTCAACTAAAGAGAGACTTTGTCGATATTGGTAGAATGTTCATTGTTTTCAGTGAATTTTATATTAGACTAATTGACAAACATTCTCATCCCTGCAGTAAAAAATTTGCAGCTTTCTAAGCAGTGAAAGCACATGTAAAACTATTCCTTGAAGTGACTTGGCTATGGATATATTAAGACCAATGTATAATCAGCTAACAGAGGCAAAAGACCCCAGGTTATTTAAATTGCACGTGATGGGTAATGCTGAAGTCCCACGGCTTCAGCTGATTCCAAAAAAATTCAAGCTAGTGGAGAAGTTGCAGCATAGTGGTTCAGGTCTTGTACCTTAATTGCATCTAACCAATACATAACTGACTTTGGGAGCAAGAACTGAGCTGCAGCAGTCTTTAATACCACAAGTTAAATAATTTAGAAAACTGGAAGAGACAGTGGTCTGTCTTCCTTTTTTTCCTGATACAGGTTTGATCCCCTTTCCACCTACCCAGAGCAAATTCTGCTGTCTCAGGACTTGTTCCAAAACAGTCCTGGGGCTGGTGACACTCCTAAAGCCTCTGAGTTGCAAATGTGAGATTTAAGAGCAACACACAGACAATACAGCCTCAATCAGAAATGCATTTACAGATGCTGTTAAGTCACTGATTTTTTCCCCCTCCCCACTTGCACCATCTCCATCATTTTGAAAGAGAAATTTTGCCAAGCTCCACTCTCTCCCCCCTGCATGAAACAGTTCTACATAGTGATAATACAAGATTTTAGATCATACCCATTGATTACGACAGAAACTCAAACATCAATCCATAAAACTAGCTAGTGAGCAGGATATATCAAAGCTTAGACCAGGTTCATAAATGAGTGATAAGAATGGAATTAAAATAATTAAAGTGGTGAAACCTACTGCCATATACACACACCAAAACATCAAGTTGGACAAAGGCTTGAACATTTGTATGAAAGTGAAAATACTCAAATTTGCAAGCAGAATGAAATAACTGATTGAGAAAAATCTTCAAAGGCCCCAAATTACTAACTAGGGAGAGAAAACCAAAGGTTCTCTCCAAGCCATTCATTTTAGGTTATTTGATCCTGCATCACCAAGGACATCAGAGTCTTGCTTTTGTTTTTTTGCCCAAGAACTAGATTTTCCTCATACTGAAGAGCTTACTTCTTCCTGCACCCATCATGGAAAAACATCTTGATTGACCATTCTGGGACACTTGCTTTTCTGTCTTATTCTGCTCTTTGACATGTTTTGAAATCACTCCTTTAAAAAGACTAATCCTGTCTTTACATCCTGTAAACTTTTTGGAACATTTAGTATTGAGATTATTCATGAAAATAGGACCAAACATAACCAAATTTGCCTATGAGAAAACCATGAAAGACTAAAAATAAGTATTGATGGTCTCTCAACTGAGAAGAGCTCAGAGAAATCTGGAAACCCTACGTTTGTTGGGTTAGTACAAAGCCTATAGCCTCTTACAAGTAATGGTAAAAATTACATATATAGCATAAATAATACATATACAGCACATATAAATATGAAAGACAAAATGGAACAGATTCGGTATGAGGACAACACGGTCACACAGACAGAATACCAGTCTTTCACAGACTGTTTTCTGATTTTTTTAATCACATTTATTTTAAACCAAGTTAAACCATGTACCACTGTGACTCCTTCTGAAGTAGGGCTGGGAGCAAAACAAAGTATTACTGTATGGAGTTCAAATAAGGATTTCCAAGCATAAAAGGCATCACAGAAAAAAATATGGGACAAAAGAGCTAAGGAGAGTTCAAGTGTGGTATCTTTTAAAGAGTAAAAAAAAAAGAGAAGAAAGTATGCAATTTTGAAACAAGTCTTACATGAAAAAAAAAAAGAAAAAAAAAAAAGAAAAAAAAAGGGTTCTCTTTCCACTAAGTGTTTGGCATTTTGACCTTCTATACTTTAACTTTTCACAACTTGTGTTTGTTTCCCAAAATCTGCCTTTAAAGTAATTTGCTTTTACCGTCCTGGGAAGCATAATGGAAAGAGCAATTCCTGCAACTTTCAAGTTCAGCCACAGCCTCCATGACATTATAGCTCAGGATGCTCCTCTTCTGAGGAGTTTCTTGTGGCTGTTATATTATAAAGCCTTTACAGCCTTCTATTACTAAGTGCTTTAAAAGTGGCACCCTTCCTAGTTCATGCTCAGCTGTCTAGGGAAGCTTTAGACTTTTAAATAGAAAGGATGGTTATCTGCAAGCATTTCTGAGAGGCTGAGTTCAAGTATACATTATAAAACTGAGCCAAATAAAACCAAATTACTAACATCAAAGATTCCAGTTTCTCTCTTCTGACAGTAGCTCCCATTGAGAAATCACCTTCACTGCCAGGTTAGAGCTGGAAAGTGGCAACAGTGGGAGGAGGGATGCACATCAAAGCTAATGGCAAGCAGGGCATCTGCATTCCCTTTGAAGTCCTTCTCCATTGTTCTTCTCCAGTCACCCATGAGGGCAACTGAAAACCAGTACATGGGTGGCATCGTGTCCAGGCTGCTAACTTTTGATGTGAGGAAAGAAAACTCTCTGGCAAGCACAAACAGGCCTGCACAGTACCAACACTCAGGGCAGCCTGTGCCAGAGCTTAACCACCACCTTTCCGTGCACCGCAGTGAAAGGCTCGGACAAGTTCCTCTGGCCAAGCCCAAGAGACCTTGGCCACTCTGTCGCTACACTTACAGATTATCAGTAAGGACCTGGTATTCTTCTATATGAGCATTTACACCTAAATTGCTTCATTCACCAGTTATGACCCCATGTCAGACTGTTTGTTCTTATTTTATGTGTTGCACTAAGAACTGAGAGCAGTGAGACCCTGTGGGTAGGGAGGGGGAGCCTTTCCTAGGGATTACAGGAGCAAGCTGAGGACGTGAGGTGGAATGGAGCATGGGTAAAGCAGAAAGTGGGAAAGAGGAAGGTAATCACCTGGGAGTCTGAAGCTTGCAGAGCCTGGGAAACTGCTAAGACAGTCCAGGCTGCAAAGTGGCAGAGCCCAGACAAACTGCTGGACACAGAAAGCCAGGGGAAGACTGAAATCAAGCTTGGAGGCAAAGAACCTGCCTGTAAAAAGAGTTGACAGGGAGCTGCTTATAAACCCTTTTTACTCCTAGTCTCTCTTTCACATCAAGATTCACATCTCTTTCACTTCAAGATTTATCTGTTCAGAGGGTTAGTTATTTCAGTTTATACTCTAATAAAACACGGCTTTCAGCTTAAAAGCCTTATTACCTTCTTTGAGGTGTTCACCACATAGAAAAGGAATAAACAGGTACGGGTCCTGTCACTGACACATTAAGACACTTAGTCAAACTGCCCTTATAACATTTTTATTCACACATAAAATCATAAACAGGTAAGAGCACTGCATGCCAACTCTTCCATTCCTAAGAGGAAAAACTATTTTAGAAAAGTTCCTTTTTATGCGCATTCAGTACTCACATTTTAAATATTTTATATGGACTTTTCTACTGGAAGTTGAGTACAGAGAGAAAAATAACTCAACTAGACACTACTGACACACTGAAAAGGAAACTTGTCATAGCAAGGCAATTTTAAATGTCAAAGTGGTACTAGCAAAGAAAAAAAAATGGGTTGGGGGAGAATAGCAGCTTGTAGGCCATCTTTTGGAAGCTATCAACACACAAACCATGCTGAGCTTAATGTTTCAATGAACCTGCATGAAACAGAATCTCACAGCTTTCTGGTTTTAGTGCAATTATAAACAAACATATTCCTACATACTACTTGTCTGAGCAAATGATAGCACAACAACTACAAAAGGAACATCTGAATATCCCTGGACATAACCACTTGGTGGGTATTAAAATATAGGTAAGAATTCATATCACATGAGAATACAACAAAATATTTTAGACAGCCAAACCCACGCACAGATGGTAAAATGCAGAAGCAATGGCCAGTGGAGGACATGATATGTTTTAGAGCCAGCCCTCACCTTCTGGTTATTTAAATTCAGGTAAAAACAAGCAGCACACAGTAATAATCCTTAAAGTATTTGGAATGGAAAAAGGGTTCAATGCATAGACAGTGGAATTTTCAGAACTTTTTCCCTACTTCAAGTTATCTCACTGGTCTTACATGTCTGGCTATAAAGAAACACCATTTATTTTTGAAGTTAGTTTTCTTTTAGACCATACAGGAGTATTTTAAAGTGAAATTCAACTTATTGGCACATTATTGAACTTCTCAGTTGACAAGAGAGATCTATTCTGAACCCAGAAAACTTTTTGTTGTAGGAATCTGTCAAAAACCATGTTGTGTTAAAGACAGTCAAAAGACATCAAGGAAACGTTCACATGACTCTGACTGATGTCACTCTACAAATACGAACTATTATCAAGGAGCAAAACACGCATGCAGCACAGCTTCCAATCACTAAAACTAAACCAAATTTCAAAAAAAGTTGCCTGTTTCACTGACATATTTCCTTCACACACTTCTGACAGGAGGTTAAGAGCAGTCAACCTGATCTGAAAGGGCACAGCAAACGATACTTTCCTTCAGTGAACAATTAACTTACGCAGCAGGAAGCTAAAGCCATCAAAGCACATCTTGCTGCCATTTGCAGTGAAATCAACAAGCAATGTGAGACTGATCTGAATACTGAACTGCTCCGGGTTGAGTGCTGCTTGGTCACACACCGAACAAATGAACCCACTGAACAAATGAAAACAGCCACGTTTTTTCAAAGGCTGTTGTCAGACTTCCAGCAACATCATCACATCTACAAACATCTCTTCCTGAATACATTACTTTTATTGACTTAGAGATGAATAAGAACAAGTGGCCCATTGCATCAGTGGAGTGCTGTTTAGGTCATTCAAGAACAATCAGCAAGTGGTGCTGCCACGTATGAAAAGGCAGTGTTAGAAAAACAAAGCTGATGATGATAAAAAGGGAGTGAGACATAAAAAACATAGAACAAAATGTAAAACAATAGTTCTATTAAACAAATCTCTAGTTTAGACTCCTGCTCTTAGTAGTTTGGAGACTCAGATTACGCCCCTATGTCAGGTAAACACTAATGCTACACAGAGCAACAGCTCTTCTGTTTCTTACTAGCAATCTATAACCCTCCTTCCAAAGACTACTGCTCTAAATTATGAGCAACGACCTCCAGTGGTAATAGACTAGTTTATTCTAGCTGAATATCAGATCCTAAGTTCTAGCAATGTTTGAATGAATAGCTATTGTTAATAGAGTTAAATAGTTGAAAAATATAGGTTCAGAATTAACATTGGGATTACTTCATTTTCGGTTTTATTTTTGGTGGGGGGTTGTTTGCTTCTTTTGTTTATGATTTCAAGACTCAGTTTGGAGTGTCTCTATGCATAATTTTAAGGCAAAATGACCCAAAAATACATGTGCATGCAGAGCCTATCCTGCAGTACAGAAAAAAAAAAAAATCCAAACTCCTTACATGGAAAACAATTTCTGACAGGTATATAGATAAAACTAATCTGTTACTTATAGTGCTTCTTCCTTCTACTCCATCAATCTGAAAAGAGGTGGCTTCTGAAAATAAGCAAAATTGTCCCACTCTTCTTAAAACTGAGTTTTGCCAATAAGGAGGTTGCTGACATGCTGAGGGCAGGCAGCATTGTCTCTTCTTGCATCTCCTTGTCTACACGTATCTGCTACTTCATGCACCTACTTAGACTGTTAGATACTTTGCCATCCGCTGTCGTCTTGTTTGACATTTAACATCATCTTAATTCCTTCCTGACCAAACATTGCAGACTGCATTTTTAAGCGAGTCGTAAGCCAACTGAGTGACCACTGGGAAGAGGTGCTGCTCCTGCAGCCTTCCATCCCTCCTTCCCAACAACATGCTTCCATTCTTTAATTTGTAATACCTTGGGGCACTCATTAGATTCCTCCAAGAGCCCAAACATCTGACAAGCACAGCAGAAAATTAGCTCAGCAAAGAAAACTGCAAATTGATACAGCTCACACAAGGATCAGCTTGATACCAGTGCTGGCACAAGAGAAGAAGCAGGTCCAAGTACCTAGAAACAGGAGAAAAGGGAGGTCCAACATCAGCTTGATACCAGTGCTGGCACAAGAGAGGAAGCAGGTCCAAGTACCTAGAAACAAGAGAAAAGGGAGGTCCAACCAACATGTCTTTTTTTGCCCACTCAGCTGTTTGCAACAATGCACCCTATACACTGAGATAACAGAAATAATAATACGAGCTTATTATGGAGGGCAGGGGAGTGATAAATTTATTTATGAGTTTGGGTTTTTGGAAGGGGAAAATTATTTCCTTACATATGGAACATCAGTACCCTCATTTTGCATGACTATGCAAAAAGATGTATTGTGAGTGGTGAACAGTGATCAAGGGTAGAAATGAAGAGTTTCAAGTTTGTCTGCTACAGAAGATGTTCATGTATCTCCTCAAGAGAAAAAACCTGCCTGGATCCATCACGCAGCCTAAAATTCCCTTCTGTCTTTCTCTTGTATTATCTACCTACAAGCTTTGGAGCTCTGTATCACCCCTTTCTATGACTTACATGAAAAGTTTTAGTCTTCTGAATCTCTACTATCTAAAAATATGATAAACACACCTTTAGCCATATAACAGTCTATTTCGTAGTGAGGAAGCACAAGCCACAGAGAAAGAAGAAGATGGATGCTCTTCTCCCGTTCTGCCTCTGCTCAGCATGAAGATCTTCAGCAGCCTGTGACCATCACTGGTATTTTTCCATTTCTCCAGTTCCCACTTTGTGAAGTCAAACCTGGCCAAACTGATTTTCTTAAGCCTTAACGAACCACTGATTTAAATTATTTCCATACCAACAGCTGCACATCAGCATTTAATGGCTGATTTAATGATTACCCTACCTACTAAGAAAGTTTTGGGAGTTGTTGTAAGTCAGATATATGTTAACAGACATTTATGTTGCAGAAAAGTTTGTAAATAATACCTGCAAAACAATTTCATTATGTCAGAGTTTCTAGCTGGTCAAGATTCCCCAAACCCCTGGTCATTTTATAAGAAAAAACAGGAAATATTTCTTCATTGTAAATTAAGAACATGATGAAAACTATCCCCATTGCAATCATGTTGCAATTTAGACTGGAGTGGATATGCTGGTACATTAAACGTGGTAACTAAT
>NW_010115751.1:7201-14803 GCF_000699245.1 Pterocles gutturalis | reverse complement strand
GGCTTTGATGGGCACCTGGCATCCAGCCAGAGTCAGCCCACAGAAAAAAAGAAATTCTGAAGGATCCCACATTTAAATCTCTATTCAGAGAATACTCTTCATTTTCAGTAGAGAAGTAGATATGAAAGGTCCTCATCCAATTCAAAGAGCTTAAAATGACAATAAGATGTTAACCTGCAGAAAACACCTTATAGCAAAACTTTTATAGACATACAGCATCAGCCATGGATTGTAGGAAAAGTAAGACCTTTTGGCACTGAGAAAATAATATTGAATTGTTTTTAAGATTGCCACCACTCAGCAGGGTTCAAAACAGACCCATTGCCAGCATTGTTTCCCAACTAATAATTGCTGACTTCTTAAATTGAAATTTTTAATTGAAATTGAAATGAATTAAAAATGCAATCATTATTTTGAAACATTTTAATAACATTTTATTTTAAGTGGGAATTGGCAGTTCCTGATAACCTTGACGAAAATGTGGACACAGCAGTATTAATGCCAACTAGTTTTTAAGCAAAGAATTGAAGATCAAGTTTTTCAAGCAACAATTCTGTGTAGTTTCATAAGATCTCACTCTTGTCTGCCTGATAACTTTAAGTCTTGGAGCAATTCATATTGAAACATCTGTTAGAGCTTTGGCAAAAAAAACACAGCAACAATTGCTTTTGTCTAATAAATATCTTAAAAATAGCTGAAGCTTCTTCAGCTCCATGGCTAATGCAAATGAGGAAATACGTTCCTTTCATTTCCTCTTCTTTCTGTAAAGGCGAAGGTTTAACAGAGAAAGAAGAATAATTTAGAATTTTAACTATGTTTGTAACAGGCAATCAGCAGAACTCCTCTACACAAAGATCCTTAACAACAGAAAACAAAAAGACCAGAATGTCAAAAACAATAAAAACTGTATATAAATGTAAGGTTGACACAAAAACTGCCCAACAAATTAAATTACACAAATACTGTAGGTGATCAGTCCATTAAATTTATCCATTGCAAATTGCACAATGTTTCTATATGATAAAACATGAGAGCTTAGAAATCACTTAGTTCTGCTATTGCTCAGCATGCAGTAGAAGTACAAGTGGAAGAATGACGTTACACTAAGTAACTCTCACTAATAAAAATGGCAATTACCTTGGCAATGCAAAAAATATTTCCAAATAGTTGAACGTGGGTGGGTGGCTGGGTGTGGGGTTGCTGGTAGACTGTAATATAGATATTTTTGAGCCTAGAGGTACAAGTAATTTTCTCTACCGATTTCTAGAAAGAGCTGTTTCAAAAGTGGTAGCTAAAAAGAAAGGACAACACTATTATTAAACACCACCAAGCTGACAGACGCTTTTTTATTAAGATGCAAATAAACTCTTCATGTCGCAGATGATGACTCCTGTTATTTTCAGTTCTTTGCCAAACTTGAATACTTTGGGCCAACAGTTCTCAGACAAGTGCCTTAGTTTCAACTTTTGCTTAAGCTCTATCTAATGCTGTTCAACCTTTTCTGAGAGAGGGTTTAAGGAAAAATATGATTTCTTTTGCTTATCACAAGTCTTACCATGCTTTTTAATTAAGAAGTTCTAGCACCTCCACATGACACAGCCAAGATGACAATCATCTATATAGACTTGGTATCAGATTTGTTCAACATCTTCTTTGCCTCAGTCTTCACCATATATGTCTCTCAGGCCTGTTTAGTGGAAGGGTTAAAGAAGGAGAAGGAAGAGCAGTGCGGATGAGTCAGGCACTACTTGAGAGATCATGAGCAATAGAAGTCCCTGTAGTTAATAAGCTGCATCAGGGGATGATGTGAGAGCTGTCTAATGTCCTTGCAAGGCTTTTCTCCGTCATATTTGAAAGATTGTACAAACTGGGGGTGGTCTCCAACACCTGAAGAATGGCACCCATCTTCAAAAATGGTCAAAAGTAAATACAAGCTGATCAGCCTCACTGCAGTCTGTGGGAAAATCATGGAGCAAATCTTCTTGGAGCATATTTCTTGTCACAAGAGTGAGAAAAATGTGGTAGGGAATATAGTCAGCATGGATTTCCCATGCGTAAATCATGCATAATCACCCTGACCTGCCTGATACCACAGCTTTCTGTGATAAAATGACTGGATTTGCGGATTAGAATGGAGGAATGGATAACATTTACCTTGATTTTAGAAAGGCTTTTGACAGTCTTCCACTATATTTTTGTATCCAGTTGAGACATATGTTTTAGATGAGTAGGCAGCTAGATGGGTATAAAAATGTCTGGATAATCAGGGTCAGAGGGCCTGAGTTAATCAGTTGTACTCCACCTGGATGCCTGTGACAAGTGAGATACTGTAGGGGTCCTCTCCTCTTGGGATCTGTCCTATCTAACATCTTTATCAGTGACCTGGAGGAGGCAACCAAGTACACAAGTTTGCAGCAAGACGACAGTAAGCTGGGGAGACCACTTGAAATGCTCAGACACAAGGCTGTCATCCAGAGGGGCCTAGACAGGCTGGAGGAATGAGTCAACAGGAAACTTAAGAATTGCAATGAAGACAAATGCGAAGTCCTGCACCTGTGAAGGAAGGTGCAGGCTGGGGGCTGCCTGGGGAGCAGGTCTGTGGAAGAGACCTGGGGGCCAGGCTGGGCAGCGAGTTGCACAGGAGGCAACAGTGTTCCCTGGCAGCAAACACGAGCAACAGCCTCCTGGACTGTATTAGCAGGACCAGAGACGGTAGGTTGAGAGAATAGATCATCCCCTTTTAAACAGCACCTCTTGGACCACATCAGGATACTGCATTCAGTTTAGTCCACTCAGGACAAGAAAGGCAACAACAAACTGCAGTGAGTTCAGAGGAACCCACCAAGCTGGTCAGGGACTGGAGTGCTTGCCCTATGAGGAGGGGTTGAGTGAGAGGGACTTTTAAGCCTGGGGAAGAGCTGCCTTCAGGTGGACCTCACCTGAAGCTTCCCAGGTCCTATGGGGAGGTTACCGAGAAGACAGAGCCAGGCACTTCACTGAGGTGCATAACAGGAAGGTCAGAGATGATGTGTGTAAATTGAAACAAGCGAGATTCAGACTGGATATAAGGACATTTTTTTCCTGATGAGGATAATCCAGCTGGGGCACAGATATGCCAGATGGTATCATCTCCAGCCTTGGATGTTTTAAAGACATGACTGCATAAAGGCCTGAGCAACCTGCTCTGACCCCAGAGCTGGCCCTCCTGTGAACAGGAGGTTGAACCTGAGTCCTCCTGAGGCCCTTCCCAACCTGAGTTATCCTGTGATCCTGTGCTGTGATCACCCTAAACCAGACATTTGCATTTGGTCCACTTAGTCACTCTAAGTCTCCACCAGCTGTATTGGCAAGATATCTGTTGAACATAACAGGAACTTAGAAAGCTCCTAGCATCCATGTGGATGTCTACATGAGACTCTTAAATATTGGTGTGCTAATCTTGAGCTGCTTCCCTTTACTGACACAAATTGAGCCTGGCCACATGACCTCATGGACCAAATGTGCATGTCACACCCTAGGACTTGCACTGCAACAGTCCAAAAGGACTCTATGTGTTTGTGCATCAAACACAATATAACCAGCTGGGCAAAAGTGGTGATTATCCTGCTGTATACAGCATTGATGCAGCCTCACCTTGAATACTGTGTGCAGTTCTGCGCCCCAAAATTTAAGAAGGATGTGAAGGTCCTTGAATGTGTCCGGAGGAGGGCAATAAATCTTTTGAAAGGACTGGAAGAAATGTCCCATGTGGAGCTGCTAAGGACTTTGGGCTTGTCTAGTTTGGAGAAAAGGAGGCTGAGGGGTGACCTCATTGGTCTCTACAGCTTCCTGAGAAGGGGAAGTGGAGAAGGAGGTGCTGATCTCTCTGGCATCCAGAGATAGGCCAGTGTGAATTGTTCAAAGATGAGCCAGGGGAGGTTTAGACTGGATATTAGGATGATTTTTTTTTACCAAGATGGTGGTCAAATACTGGAGCAGGCTTCCTAGAGAGGTTGTCAATGCACAAAGTCTGTTGGTAGTTAAGAGGCATTTGGATAATGCCCTTAATAACATGCTTTAACTTTTGGTCATCTCTGAAGTGGTCAGGTAGTTGGACTAGATGAGCATTGTAGGTCCCTTCCAACTGAAACAGTCTGTTCTGTTCTACTCTGCTCTACTCTGTCTATTCTATATCGTACTGGCACTGCTGTAGGTCAGCCACAGTCGGAAGAGTTGGGTCATCAGCTTTGGCTTTTTTGGAATCTGGCAGACAAAGGTGAAGATGATTTATAGAAGGGTGAGAAAAGGAGGTTGTCAAGATGCATGGCAAAAAGGAAACAAAGAAAGGGGTCAGACTAAAAATGGAGGGTAAGGCAGCGAGAAAAGAAGGAGATGGCAGAGCCAGAGACAGTATCTGGAGGAGTATGGTTGGACAGGATCTGTAACTACCAGATAACCCTAAAATAGGCAATGCTGTCCTTAATTTCTGGCACTGTTGTGCTGCCAGACAATAGCCATGGAGTGCAAAAATAACATTAATTCAACATTTTGTGTGTTTGCATTACAGTAGAGTAGGAGAGTAGGCCCCAGAGAGTTAAAGTCTGCATCACAATACATACATGCAAGGCTGCATAGACAGTCATAAGTCTGTTATTTTCTAAGTGCAGTGTGCTTCCCATTACACTCTTCACCATTTTATGATACTGTTTCTGTAGTTTGGCTTGATGAAGTCTTGCAGCAAGAGTTGTGCCTTGCCTAACCCTCAGAAAGGAATCCAAGAGAAAAGTGAATCTGCATGGAAAACACTTTAATGTGGTCATCAGCAGAATTTTTAACAGTAATGAAGTTCAAATATTAGTATTAAGAAGATAAAACCCCTTCTAAAGCAATTTTTGTTCCACCTGGTTTAATATGAAAGAAATTATGCTGCTATTGCTAAAAGCCCACAACACACTCCTCAAAAACCACTACACTTCATTACGCAGTGTGGAAGAACAGAAAGCTGGAGTTGGAGAAAATAAATATGGAAAATCGACAAGAGGGCCCAAACGTGATAAATCCCAAATCCACAAGCTTCTGAATTCTGAGTCCAAGCACACTTTTGCACACTTGCTAAATCTGGATTTTGTTGACCAAAAGATCTGATCTATGCAAGTAGTTTATTAACAAGAGGCAAAAAGAACTGATGCTATACACTGAGTAATGCAGCTGCTCAATTACAGTTATTATCCAGTGCCCCAAACAGGAGAAAGCGTGAAATTAATTGATAAAAATCAAACTCTCTTGTCTGCAAGTACCAAGGTAATTGTTGAATAAGAAATGTATGATCAATAACTTCAAATACAGCAGGTAGCTCAAGAATAACTTCTTACAATTCTGAATTGTAGCAACCATGAAAATGTCAAAGAGGCTGAGAAAAGCTTTATTCTACCAGAAAATGAACTTAAAAATAAATTACTAATAGAGGTTGAATTGAATAATAATTGCAGTTAAGTAGTTTAATATGACTAAAGACAGTATGTTCTCCAACTTTAGAATTATCTACTTATGCACTATTGTGAAAAGACAAATTGGATCCAAAAGCTGTTTTTCAACATTGTAATATTAATCTAAAGAGAAAAATTCTCTGAGGTCAAAGTGGAATTAATATTTATATGTAGGGTAAGCTTTTGCAGGGGAATTCCACACAGGATTAACATTTAAAGTACAATAAACTTCTAAATTCTGAATGTGTTATTTAAGGTGAATTGGCAGATGAACTGAAAAAACACATATTAAGCACATTCTTGGTAATTCATTAAATTCTCTTAGTGCTCTAAATAAGTGTGACAACCTGGTTTGAGACAATTTGTTCATGCACCTTGTATCTAATCTCCTGTTATTTATGAACAATATTTCCCTTGAAGTTTTTCAGGAAATGAAATGCTGGGATTGGAAATCTCCAGAAACAGTTTGACAAAAGATAATAATCTGAGCTACAAAACATACCAGTTTCATGTGTGTTTATGTTGAATCCTTACATTGACTCTTCAATCAAAATTGGTCTAGTAGACTTGCAGGCCTGAGACAGTTCTTGGTTGAAATTTAATATAATTTCACAGATGGATTTTAAGAAGAAAATGTGTAATCAGATTAATTAATCAAACATCTGTGACGTAGTGGGTAAGGAAGAAGGGCCAGTAACACAACTGGATTTCACATGAAGCTGTCCAGATATAAATCCCAGCAGCATAATTACAGAGAGGCCAGGAGGTCACCAAGTGAGGCAACTCATCACACAACACTCACTTGTCGCCATATTTGAACACAGACCTGGTCTTCATGTTAGAATAGAGCAGGAAGCAAAACAGCTTTTTCAGATCATTTTCTCTGTTTTAGAATATTTTAAATTCCTCTACCAAACCGGGGCAAAACCCAAGAACCTTAAAGAGACAAAAATGAAACAAACAAACTATTCCCCTTCCCAACAAATATAGCTTTAGAGCAGTGGAAACGCTTACTTTTAGATGTTGATTTTTTTCTTGGAAAATACTACTTTTCAGTGTAGTTACGCTATAGGGAGAAAGTATTTCTGTAATGAAAAAGCAGAGTGTTTCATTTTGAAGGTAATGGAACAAGATATTAAACAAATGTCATTTTTGACTTGGAAAAATATACTGAACGCTATCCCTTGTCATAAAAAAGTCTAGTTTTGACAAATCGGCATTTTCAAACTAAAAAACAGATTTTTCTTGTAAATCATATTCAGCTCTACTCATCCCAAGACACATTTCAGTGAACTGATTCTTGTGTGTTTATGTATGTGCATAAGAAACCAGAGGCGGGCTGACAGCCAGATGGCCTCCTATGATCTTTGTATTTCTTGCTAAGGAATTGTAAATGTGAAAAATAAACAAAATGAAGACCAGCAAAAGGAGATCTCACATTGTAATATCCCTTTCAGGGAGTTTTGAAAATGTTCTTCTCCTTGATTCTGTCTGAAACACAAAGCTGACTACCAGAAAATACTCTCTATTAAATAAAGTCTGAGTTATTCCCATTATTTTTTTTCAAAATATATATTCATAGAATCATAAAATGGTTTGGGTTGGAAGGGACCTTAAAGGTTATCAAGTTCCAGCCACTCTGCCATGGGCAGGGACACCCTCCACTAGACCAGGTTGCTCAAAGCCTCATCCAACCTCACCTTGAACACCTCCAGGGATGGGGCATCCACAGCTTCCCTGGGCAACCTGTTCCACTGCCTCACCACCCTCACAGGAAAAAACTTCCTCCTAATATCTATTCTAAATCTACCCTCTTTCAGCTTAAAACCATTACCCCTCGTCCTGTCGCTACACTCCCTGATAAAGAGTCCTTCCCTGTTTCTCAGAGAGCTGGAGCACCTCTCCTATGAAGAAAGGTTGAGAAAACTGGGCTTGTTTAGCTTGGAGAAGAGAAGGCTCCACAGAGACCTCATTGCGGCCTTCCAGTACTTGAAGGGTGCTTATAAACAGGAGGGGGAGCGACCGTTTGCATGGTTTGATAGTGACAGGACAAGGGGGAATGATTTTAAACTAAGAGAGGGGAGATTAAGGTTGGATATTAGGCAGAAATTTTTCAATCAGAGGATGGTGAGGGACT
>NW_010115751.1:0-7157 GCF_000699245.1 Pterocles gutturalis | reverse complement strand
CAAGGCCAGGCTGGAGGGGGCCTTGCGCAGGCTTCTCTAGTGGTTGGCAACCCTGCCTACAGCAGGGGGGTTGAAACTAGATGATCTTTAAGGTCCTTTTCAACCCAGGCCATTCGATGATTCTATGATTCTCCCGTAGGCCCCCTTTAAGTACTGGAAGGCTGCTCTAAGGTCTCCCTCAAGCCTTCTCTTCTCCAGACTGAACAACCCCAACTCTCTCAGCCTATTCAATTACACATCTATTAATAGGTGTATTTCATTTGTGGAAGATGTTACCTCAACTTGAAGAATTATGAACTGAGAGCTTAATCAGCCATCTAAGTACTTGTGAATATAATTTGTAAGTATAATGAGTTAATTTTTTCTCCTAACTCATACCTTCATGCCCCCCAATAATTGCACTGCTCAAGTGGAAATGCGGCCTACATGTGTCCCTGTATCTTGACAGCAGTTGGGAAGTCACATCAGATTGCACAAGTGCCCAAGTTAGCTATCTCAGGGCAAGATGGCCTCTGCCTCGTGCTGTTTGGTCAAACATCTAACATCTTAGTGAAATAGGGGCTGGATTGTTCTTGGAATGGAAACCTGGGGCCAAAACTCTGCCAATTTTCCACCTTCCTGACCTCGGATCTCCAAGAAAGAGGTCAAAATACTCCAAACACAAATTTTGGAGCAGCCTAAATACAAAGTTGATGAGGTGTTTTTGCAATCACTTTTTAGTCAAAACCAGCGAGACTGTCTGACTTCCAGTCTCACTGAACTCTCTTGCATCCCAATGAAGACCCTCTTCCTCGGGAAGGATGAGAAGGGGATGGTATAAGGCAGGCTGTGCCCAGGGTACCCCTTCCTCCCTTGAGCCAGAGTACTTGGCTCTTCGCTGTTCGCTTTCTACACATGCAGTTTATAAAATTCAACTGCTGAGGAAAACTGGATGTCAGTGGCATATTTTCCTCTTTCTGCAGACAAAAATTTCTTATCAGTCTGATGCATAAAATGGCAGGTGGGGTAGTGTGCTCTCTGAGCTGGCAGGCTGGAGGAGCTGAGGACGTCTCATCATATGCCACTTTGGACAAGAGAGAAATGGCACACAATGGAACAGTTAAAAGGTAATTTCCACATAAAGAACTCGGGACAGGAAATCTGGCTGACAACAAATAGATTGGAGATAGGAGGGAGCACCAGTCAGTCACCATAGACATGTGTTATCTTCCAGGAAAACACAGCCGAAGAGGAGAAGGGGCTGGAGGATCAGAGCTTGCTGAGAGCAGAGCAGAACAGAGGGCTCAGGCAGTGACATCCAGTCACCATGTGTGTGGCAGGAGGAGAATTTACAAGGTATTTTTAAAGTATGCCCTTGCATTTATTTGTACCAGACATGTGATGAAACAAGAATAAACCTTCTTTACTAGTGATGTTTTGTTGTCATTTGTCTATGTGTTTACACAGCATTGCTTCATGGCTCCATAAACAACATTCTGTGGCCAACTACAGCAGTGATGAAGCTGTAAAATATGTGCCAAAGTAACAGGTGAATTATGTTTTTAAAGCCACTAAATTGTTTCTATTGAGTTTGAATTCAGAACAGATTTATTCTCATTATCATTGTTATTATTACCATTATCTTTATGACTGTGACATACAGAGGTTGTCACAGAATAAAAGATGTCTCTTGCCCTGCAGAGAGTCATTATTTAAATTTAAAACAAGAGTTTATTAATAACACCAGAGAGGTGAAGAGGGATCTTCAAGGAAACAAGTGCTATTGGGCCAGATGGGAGGGGATATCGGGTTGCCAAAAAGGACAAGCTTTTCTGTTTTTTTTTTTTTTTTTGTAGATATTATGTAATAGAAAGTCAGAAGGAGTATTTTGAATTACAGCAAGATAGATTAGAAGATGTTTATGGCATTATCTCCTCAGCATGGGTGCGAATGGAAGAGATTCATCACAAATGTGTTTGGAATTTAGAAAGCAGGAGATTGGAAACTGTAGAGCAATCAAAGACAGCAGTGGTCTTTGAAGAATTGAGTGACAGGTGACAGGCAGAGTAGGGACTGGCCATGAAAGGCTTTGCAAATAGAAATGTCACTTAAATTTAGTGAGATAGAGATGCAGGACGCAAAGACATGGAAAATAATAGGTAAGTGGTAGCACTCTGAACAGATAAGGGGAAAAATGTGTTTATCAAAGCCAGACGAAAATATGTTGCAACAACTAAGACGAGCTGATTATGAGAGCTGCTGTGTGGATGGACTGCAAGCATGACATTTATGCAATGCACTTCAGGGTGGACTTCAGGATGTCAGGAGATTCAGAGAAGCTACAGATGAAGTTGATGACCAGGCAAGTAAAACAGTCACCAGGCTATAGAGCTAAGGGCCAAAACAGAATATGATGCTTGTCACTTCAGAACAGGATTCTTCTTTCCTAAGTTTAGACACCTAATTGGCCTTTCTGGAGTGTCAATTATCTCATCCTCAGACAGGGCCATTTGCTGGGTAGCTCTCTGGTAGTGCCTATTCCTGTCATTTGGTCGTAAGAGGAACATACATAGACACCCATCTTATAGATGTTTATGTTGAAGCAGGAGAATTAAACCTATGGGTAGGATTCCCTTTTTTCATCCATAGATATCTATGGCAGAGATCTTTATTTCTGAATTAATTATATTAGACTCCCTTTGTGCTCACTGGGGAGAAACAAGGACACAATTCATTTGACCTATTTTGGTTTAATCTCATTTGAATAAGAAAAATTGTGTCCTAGAGGTGCCTATTAAGGGAGCTTATGGTGACAAGCTCAGATATAAATACTCCTATTCTGGATGTCCTAAAGTGCCACCCTTCAAATGTGTAAATAAATATACCCTGTAGCCAGATTTCAGAGATTCATTAGGTCATTGGTAAGATCTGCTTTACTCCCACAGCCTGGGTGGCCTAAAGGGCATAGTGATCACATAGTTGTCCTTCAGCATGGGCTGGCATTGGGTGTAGCTAACTTCTCAGGCTTCCCTCCATGCCTCCCCATGGCAGGTCTGTCTCGGAAGAGGGCAGATGGGGGGACAGAGCGCAGTGTCCTCAGCCAGGGACAGCTGCTGCAGGAAGGTAAAAGGTGACCACAGCCCTGATCACAAAGGGTTTGAATAACATTTGCAGAATGTTCTCTGTTCACTCCCACAGCCCTGCCAGTAGCTCTTACGAGCTGAATGGGAAGTGCTATCCCCCACAGGTGGCATTTAGCGTGCCTGGGACAGTCAAGTAATGGAAGGTCTCTGGCATGGGAGAGAGGACAAAGGAAAGAGTCATTTCCTAATGCAGATCTGTTGGCGACAACAGACCCACTCCAAAAGACTCTTGGTTTGTCCCCAGTTCCTTCCCCTTCCCACCGGCTGCACTTGCCTTTTCAGCCGCCCTGTCTCCATTGTCTGTGCAGAGGGGCAGAAACCTCCAGTAGGGCAGCTGCAGTGACCATCCTTCACTGTTTTTTCTTAAATCAATTACCATTTGTGCCTACAAGGCAAAATTAACAACTCCAGCTGCCAGTGGATGCAAGCTGAAGAAAGTGATAAAAACATTAAAGACCTAAGCCTGAAGCAAAGAATTTAAGCCAGACTTAGGAGATCTCTGCCTCACATGGGACATGGGTATTGTTCTGGGTCTCATTTCTGTGTCTTTGCTCCTTGTTTAATTGTAGGCCTTCTCACAGTCAGAAAACAAGAGTACGAAAGGACCTGTCTGGAGCATATGGAAGTACTTTGGGAAAAGCAGAGGTTTCAGAGAGCTGAATGGTAGCATTTGTCATAGAACTGTCCAGGGAACAGCTCATTAATTGAAGTAAATTGAAGTGCACATTCTTAGTGGTATATCTGTATAGTTAAATTATAGTAAGTGACTCCTACTTAATTACGCCATAATTTTTGCTACTGGATTTAGTGGAAATGTGTTTCAAAGGGAGTCATTAACTATGACAGAAAGTGGAAAAAACCCACCACTGAGCTCTTTCCACTTTGCGATAAGCCAAGTCAATAGGGAAAATCTTTTGGTGCTTCTCACTATTTCTACATAATATTTTTACATGCCATTACCTGTATCTAGCAATCAAAGATTTCAGATTAATTTCCTCACATTCACACTGAGCTGAAAGCCTGTTTTGTTTCCAGATGGATTAGTCCTCTACACTGGGTCACTGCCCATGCTGGGGAGAAGCATAAGAACAAGTGCCAGATTACAGCTGCGAAGGGGGGATGGTTTCTTTTTGGCCACTGCTGATTGACAGTGTTAATTAAATTATGCCCTCATGGGGCGACTTTGTGGCAGATTAGGACAACCTAAATGTGGGCTGCCCTTCACAGCCCCTGCCACACTTTTATAAGCATGTCTCCCCAAAACTGCTCACTACACCATGAACTGCAGGAGCACGAACCCTGCTGCATGGGGGATGATGGGGACAGGGATCAAAGAAAGAGACTAGAAAGTGAGTGGACAGTAGCCCAGAGTCATAGAATCATTTAGGTTGGAAAACACCCTTAAGATCATTGAGTTCAACCATTAAAAACAGTGTTACCACCCAGTTTCAAACCAGGGACCTTTCACGTGTTAGGTGAATGTGATAACCACTGCACTATGGAAACTCCAGTTAAAAGGGTTAAATTGCAGTGGAGATGTGCTTCTGGGTAATCTGAGGGTTGTGTTCTGATTTGGAGACACACAAGATGGGAAATTATTATCAAGATGTGGAAGAATTTATTTTGAGATTTTTGCTTTATTTTGTTCTGTTTGTCTCCAGCTCTCAGGTTTTGGGTGGGAAGCTTTCTCTCTGAGGCCATTTCTGTGTGGAAAAACATAAATATGACCAAGTTTGCTTTCATCATAATTAGAAATATTGTTAGTGCTTAAACAAAATCTGACATTCCAAATGCAGCTGGTGTTGCTATTCCCATTTTTCTCTTACCTTTCTTCTCATTATTTAAAAATAATAGATCAAGTGTTAACAAAGTAAACTGCAATCTGTTCAGTGTCCTCTTCCCAAACCTGTCATTGACTCCTAGCCCTGTTCCTCTGACCTTTCTTGCTCTCCTGAATCACTTAAAGTCTAAGCAGCAAAATGTGTAGACTTCACTGTGAATGCTCTCCAGGCCACCCTGGGGGCTTATGTGTACAGAGGGTTTATGTGCAGAGAGGGTTTGTGTGCACTGCAGCCTGTCATCCCACTGACCTGGATTAGCTAGCTCAGGTACTGGTGATGGTGTGACTGCACTGCAGAGGACAAACTGTTCTCACTGATCACATAACATCCACACTGTCAAGGTCTGCTATTAATAATTGTGATTAATATCACTAAATTTTATTTATGCTCCAAAGAGTTCTGGGAGTGAGGGAAAGAAAGTTGTCAGGAAGGGTCGGGAGGCATGGCTGAGAAAACATTTAGGAACTGCCTGGGAGGAGAGGCTTGGTGGATTTTGCAGCTGGTTTCCCCGAGCCCTTGTTTTCATTACATTAAAAGGAAACTCAGAGAGAAAGGGGTTTTTCCAGTTCAATTGATGCTTTAGAGAAGATAAACATGACTTTCGGCTCTCATTTTCATTCCCAAAGAACATAAAAGAGAAAAAGAAGAGCCTAAGAGTTACGATGGGAAAAGAAGAGATGACTGATAACTCCCCTGTTACCAGGGCAAGTATGAAACTGAAGGAAAAAACCTCAAAACCACACACATAAGTTACCCCTATACGCTTGTCCCTCAGCAACATAATTCCATTTTAGCAGAGGCTGTTTTTTTTTTTAGCTTTCAATACACATGAAATTAAGGACCCAAGTAAATATTTTTTAAATTAGCTCCTCTGAAAGTGGTTATTGATGCACAAGCAGTTGGTGGGGCTTCTGGGGACATGTAAGCGACCTAACAGTAAAAGCTCTGTGCTAGAAAAATGAATGGCACAATGACCAGGATTAAGAGTACTGCCCAGGTGGTATACATAAACCTTCCTGCTCTCCTTTATTTACAGGGAGAATTTCCACTCTTCCTGGTGGAAGAATATTTGCAGACATTTCACTAAGATGTTATTGTAGGCTGCTTTCATTGCTTTCATTAGTGAAGTTGTAAGTAAATGAGGCATTGGGTGCCTTTAGCACAATGGTAGTACATTTTCCAGGAGCACAGAGAGCTTGGCTAAAGCTACAGTGTAGACCAAGACCTTTCATCATGCGCCCTTCTGTTTAGTGACTATATCCTAATGTGCATTCATTGCAAATCTAACCTCTCTTTCCTACATCTATATTGAATCATTGGACTATATACGCCAAAAATCTCCTGAGTTTGTATTCTTGAATTAAAGAAAGGGTTTGATTACTTAGCTTATCTCTGCTATCTCTGATCCTGAAGGAACATTGCCAGGTAAACAACTTTCCACCACAGGTTT
This sequence comes from Pterocles gutturalis, assembly GCF_000699245.1. Taxonomy (NCBI): domain Eukaryota; kingdom Metazoa; phylum Chordata; class Aves; order Pterocliformes; family Pteroclidae; genus Pterocles; species Pterocles gutturalis. Next base: position 744 of record NW_010115751.1, on the reverse strand, counting down.
TTTAAAGATATATAATATCTATTTCACTTAAATATTCATGATTTAGTAAAGTGAAGCCAACTAAAGAAAAGAGGCTCTGCTTTGAAGCACTACACCAGACAGTACACGAGATACAGGTAAGTGACACCATAACAACAAGGTAATAGCCCATTTATTAAACTCTAGCCATATTTGGGGGGGTCTTCAAGAAAGGCAGAACCTAATTAACTCATTACCAGGGGTTGCCAGTGGTTTAGGTTATTTATACACATTTACATTTAAAAATTACAGAGATTGCAATACTGCAGTCATCATGTTTTTTGAATACAGGTGTAAAAAATTTTAAGGAGAGGCAATACCTTACACTACACCAGCTAAGCAGGCTGGAAAGCACAATCTCTCAGGTGTACAAGCTTTTATTCAAGCAAGCTGTGTAAAACTCTTATGCCCAAAAGCCTTTCTGGTTTGTGTAGCTGGTATTGATCGATCTGAGATATTTCTACACTTTACCAACCAAGGAATAAAAGAAGAACCAGCAGCATTTCTGAAAGGCATTGCAGCCATACAAGCACATCGGGTCATTTCCTCCAGGAACAAAGCAGACATCTTGACCAGGCAACTGGTAAAACACAACCTTCAAACAGTCTGATTTAAAAATGCTAGGAACAAACTTTCTTGTCAAAGTGGGAAGGTTAACAGGAGTGCAACGGAGAGGCCTGGAGAGTACCTGAAAGATTCTTATCATAGAATCATAGAATCATAGAA
>NW_010115750.1:61048-61606 GCF_000699245.1 Pterocles gutturalis | reverse complement strand
GGCTGACCGGTCTATAGTTACCCGGGTCGATCATTATGATGATAATCATCATTATGGCAGACAGCAACATTTTATGGTAACATGTTTTAGTAACAGAAACATGAGGTTTTAAACACGTACTGGGCAGAAGGAAAATGAACACATGGCTCCAGCCCCGACAAAAGGGTAAATCATGCAAGACATCAGGCGGCTTCGCAGCCAGATCCCAGTGACTGCAGAGTAAATGCCTCCAGAAGCCAGCACTGAGGGAGGATCCCTCACGCTCACCCTTTATAGCCCCAGTGCAGCCTCTCACCTGCGGTGCCTCCGCACTTGCCCTAACTGTTGTTTGTCAAATGATCTACGCTAATTTAATCCAGTTCTGTCCATTCTGCCTTGAATTTGAGTACAAAACACAATGCAGTATTGTGATGGGCACAGAGTACGAGCATGTCAGTCATTGACTTCAATAACAGTAACATTAAGGTAAAAAAAAAAAAGCTTTCAAATGCCCAGATGACTTTTTTTAAAAGAGATGGTATTTCAACAGTTTCACACTATCTTTTACAAATATAATTG
>NW_010115750.1:0-61017 GCF_000699245.1 Pterocles gutturalis | reverse complement strand
TTCCCTCTTCCCTTGCCAATTTGGAACTTCAAAGAGAATGTAACAGCAGCAGCAAAATAAAGATTTTGATACCAGTAAGAGTTTTGCCTTCATGGATGCATAATTTAAACTGCCAGACTTTTGGAACATTTAATGCAAAACAGAGACAGTCAGTAATAATCGTGTCCCTCAAGACATCTACTAATTTGTTTTATTGCTTTTTTATTTTTGTCCCCTTTCATTTTCTGAAATATAATCATAGTTCAGTGACTTTATCTGCAAGGAATCCAGCAACAAAGCTTCTGCTGTAATGATGTACAACAAATGAATCGCAATTCCTTAATCACTCTGTTCTCTTTACTGTTGCCTCATCTGAATTCATGGGTTCCCAAAAAAATTCAATTATATTTGCAATTTCCTCAAAAAAATTACACAGCTGAAGAACTGAAAGCATAATGGTCCCTATACTTTCTAAAAAATAAAGCAAAAATAAAAAATAACCATAAGTTACTGCAAAAAATAGAATATGTTTGAGCCATCAAAGCTTTTTGCAACCTCAGAGGAAGAAGAAATGGCACTAAAGAGCAACATGTTTTTTTCTGACACATGATGCTACGCTGTGCAGAAAAGCAACCTTCCTCCCTGGAATCAGACCAAAGGTGTTATTACAAAAGAACTGAGATTAAATTGGAATTACAGTAGTTTTTTTTAATTCCCATTTAAGACTTGGTAATGGCTAACACTATACCTTCATAGCAAGAGGAATCAGCAACCTGGACTGCTGCATGAGCGTGGCTGCAGGGCCTCGTTACTGGCTGAAGAATTACCTTGAAAGTAATTTCTTAGTATTTGCATGGAAGGATACGCTTCTACAGGCTTTAATTTTTTTTTCTTATTGTCTCTTGCTCTCACGATGATGAGAACAGTAATGAAATTCCCCTGTGCTGGACCTCAGAAACTGCCTTTCCTCTTGAAGGACACACTCTGCCTGATAGCTTTGATCTTCCTCGTGAATCTCTTTGGTTCAGAGCATGTCCCATGCCTCGTTTACTTTGCTATTCCCATGAGATCCCAAGATAAAAGGCCAGCTTCTGTCATATCCTCCAAAAGACTTTCTGCAAGCTTCAAAACACAGTTTTTAAGCATTTCTAATGGATACAGTACCCCCAGGGGCTTTCAAGAGTGAGCAGAGATCCAACCCCCTGCCCCATCCCAAAGCAAATCACTCAAAAGAGGGGCTGAACAGGCTTGGCATGACCTGCAAAGCCCGACAAAGGTTGGAGGAGTGAGAGCCTGGTTCTAGAGCATGACAAAATGCCACATAGCATGCTCCCTCAATCAGCTCAGAAGATAAAATGAGACAAACTGGTATGTACCTCTTCTTCCTTTGAGATAATCATCTTCAATTTCAACCAGTCCATTTTCATATTTTGGGTTTCCAGTCCACATCCCCAAAAGTAATTTGCACATAAAAAACAGGCAAACAGATGTCGTTTTGTGTGATCAGAGCACACAAACGCTGTTTGTGCATATAAATTACGTCTTCCTGTCCCCAGAAAATTGACACTAAAAGGAAAATTATTGATCTCTAGGCAAGTCAAGAGACATCAAGAATAAATGTTTAATCATGCAACTAACTTTAAAAACAAGGGGATATTAGCAAGTTTAGAATGTTAAAAAGAATCCTTACCTGAATTAGAACCATTGTACTTAAATTGGATGCTAATATTCAATTCCTACATTGAGACCACTTGAAAATTTGGTTAAGGTTGTGTCCTGATCTTACTGACGTTCTTGTGAATCCACCAACACCAAAGGGGTTAGGTGTAGATTTTCACCCAAGGAAAGGTAATTTTGACCCATACTTGTGCCAGTTTTGTTGGAAGATATGCCTTGGAAGGATCATCTCTCTCATTTAATTATCTATCTCTTTTTCAGGGGAATAGTGTAAAATTCCACCAGTCCTACTTTCAGGGTATTGCCTTCCTGTTGGGAGCAGAAAACACTGTACATACATTGAGATAATTATTTCCCATAAGCTCTACGCAAATCCAAAGCTTTCATTTATGGAAGGTGAGGAAATGTTGCACTTCCAAAGCAACCACCCCAGATTTAATTTTGCAGAAGCAATTAGTTTTAAACTCGAGAACAAGAGAATTTAATTCTTCTCCTAAGAGACAGTAATGCTCTTTTAAATATATGCACAGGCATTTAGATATTATGTGTGCACTAGAATAACAGTAACTAATGAATAATAATTTGCAGTTTGCTCTCATTTTTCCCGTGGCTTTGGCTTTCAGCCCTGTGGGGTCAGGCTGCACTCCGAAAGCCAGAGGGAAAGCAGCAGAAACTGGGCTGTGTGGAAGCAACAAATGCTGTCCAGCTTCTCATGCTACAAACCCATCAGCACGCCAGCTCCTGCAGCTTTACACAGAACCAGTATTCAAAGCTAGAAACCAAGCCTTGGGATACTTTTGACAAAAATTCCCTGATCTATAACTAATCACTAAGAAGTGCAGTGGGAGTCAGTCCCAGGCCTGAGCAGCAGCAATGACTTCGGGTTCAGCCCTGATCACCCCCTTCAAAAACTTTAATACGGAACTCCAACTCTATTTCCACAATTTACGGCCATAACTCGTTGGAAATGGGGAGGGCACCCCAAAACCAGAAGGGAATAGATGTCGGTGGGTCAGAGAGAAACAGCCTGACGTCTGCTCGTGCATATGGGAGTTATGACAGAGTGTTTTGCCCCAGATTAACTTGTGTAATTAAAACCAAATCTCTCATCAACCCCTTCCCCATTCCTTTCCCCTGTGGTGATGCTGCCCCAGATCTTAACTCCATGTTGGTGCTCAAACCAAATTCACTGGCAGAAAAATTTTCTGCCAAAAAAATAAAAAAAAAGTAGTCATATTTTCACATTTTTCCTATTTCTCATGATTTTTTTTTCCTCCTGTCTTCTCCTCATCTACTCCGGAATCAAAAGAACACCTTCATGTACAGATTGTATTGAACTCCCCGAAAGTGGATAAGCATTCAGAACTGCTCACATGTCAGCAAATTTAAAGAGCCTGCTCACTTAGATGACCAGCAGAATTCTAGATATACAGGAATTCATTTTGAGAGTCTAATAATATAAAACTGGTTTCAAATGCAATACCAGATCTGATATTAAGATACCAAAATGAGGATTCAAACACAAAAGCAGCTCTTTTTACATGCGTGAGTATGCAGTCAGGCAGACAGGATTACGCTAAAGTGTGTTTGTATTTAAAAAGTGAGGGCCTCTGTATCTGGTAACAAGACAAATGTTGTTATATCAACTCACTACTTTCTAGGTCTGAAACTTCAGTGAAAATATTTAATACATGGGGTAGTTTTGAAAACCGAATTGATTATAAGACGACCTCCAAAAAGAGGAGCTGTTCCGTTACGGGTAGGATTACTTTTGTAAGAACATGTCTATTTTTGCCCAGGGATGTAAATTAAAGGTGTTTCACTGGAAGACTTTGCTTTCACGTTAACAATCTGAATTAGCGTGAATTCTTGCAGAAGCAGCTTCTCATGTGCAAGATTTTGTGCTTTGTTGTGCACAAGAAGTGCATGTACAGACACGCACGGAGCTTTAAAAACCAATGAAGAGGTTTAAAAACCCCCTGACCCCCAGGTCCAGCACATCTACTTTAAGGACTTAAATACAAAGAATGTAACAGCAGAGTCAAGCCACTTCCCTGTGATTTCTATAATTCCACCTAGATTTCAGAGTTATTATTTAAAATTACCCATTTGTCATTTCAGCCCCAAATACTGCTAATAGCAGATTATACTTTAAATTGCTCTAACAGGCCTAACTCCCACACAAGGAACATCGCAACACAGAACAGGAACCCTGGGGGAATTTATTTCCTGGGTAGAAAAGTTTAGGCTGTGAAGCTGCATAAAGATAATAAGCAAACATTTAGACATGGAATAACATTTTCTCCCAATAGAAATCTACTCAGGGAGTAGCCTACCAGAATGAGGTAAGGGATTAACCTATATCCCTTAAATTTCTCCTTTGTCATGGCTCCTTTGTCTTAGCTGACTATTCACTGGCAGTGTGGAAATTCAGGGCAGCAGGATAAGCAGCACCAAACAAAACAAAACAAAAAACAAAACAAAACAAACTGACTTGGGACTTTGCTGCCATGCTGCTTCTGGACCATTCCTGAAGGTTTTCATCTTCAATGTTGCTTTTACATCATGAACCATTTAACTTCCCTTTTTTTGCTACCATGCCTCGCACACTTGCAAATAAGCACATACCTTCATATCTCCCAGTAGCGTCCATCTCTTACTGCCTTCTACTTTAATTCTCTGCCCTCTACCACTTCTATGACACTTTTTTAAGCAAATGAGAATTATACCTCTGAGTGATTCTTCATAAAATCTTAGCATAGAAGTCTCGTTGTAGAAAAATGACCCTGGACAAGTTTACTTTAATTATTCTCCTCTATGTGAAACCACCTCCCTAAGAATTATTTCCATCGATCTTGTCTATCACCCGAGAAAAATGCCATTTCTACAAATGCTCAGAAGACAACAGCAAAATTATTCATAGTTATTATATGCTGTATAATATGGAAAAAGGAACACATGCACTTGAACTTACTTATCTATGCTGGCACCTGAGCCACTATGTCCCTTCCTTCCACGCACCACAACTGCCATAGCTTAAGGTTATACAGAAGTACCTAGGAAATATTAATAAGGCAAGAGAAAAATGGAAATAAGACATCTTGGCATAACCACCTTCCCCACATGTAAGAGAGGAACAGCAACTGTTTGCTGAAAACATTTGCAAAATTATAAGTAGCCTGTGTTACTGTGCCTTCCCAGCATCTTCACTGGACTGTTCGCATTTATTTCATACTGGCAATTCTCAATAATATATTATTTAATTTAGTTCAAAACCTCTGAGAAGGCTTATCCCTCAGGTTTGCATAAGCTGCCTCCCTTAACAACACACTCTATTCTTTGAAAAATCCCAGTGTGTCTCCAGGCTTGGCGTGTCTCACTCCAAAGGCGAAAATAAGTTATTGCAGAGTAAATAGCATTGCTAGTGAAACTATGCTCGCTCTGTGGGCACCTGCCTTATATCGTGCTCATACAAATGCATACTGGAAACTGCTGCCAGAAAATTTTCTCCTTCTCAAACCCCATCTTTACTTGCTGCACGCAGAGCCCTCAGCAATAAAAATGTCAGGTTTCAGCAATGCTCTTCCTTTACTGCTTGCAGAGGGGACATTTGTTTTCTCGCTTATGGGATCCTCACACCATCCTTGCCTCCACCATCCCATTCACTCCTCTATCCCTGCCGATCTGTGCATTCATCTTCCAGCTGCAGGGTCCTTTCTGGGGCACAGGCATGGCCAGTCAGGGCGGCTCTGACAGCCTCTGCTGACAGGGAGGGCTTAAACCCCCTCCAGGACCCCTGCTTGACACATGAGGTGACAGCTCCCAGGCAGCCGGTACTCTGACAGCTCTGTGCTTTTAGACCTTGAATGACCAAGCTGTCATTAAGTGCATGATGCAGAGCGATCTATGAGGAATTCCAGGAGCACCCGCTCGGCTCTATTGATAACAATGCGTCCAAGCCCAAGCAAAAACCGTTCAGGTTAAAGCAGGTTCAAGACTGGGTAAAGAGAATAAAAGCAAAGCTAAAGAAACCTCTCTGACTCTGCCGTGAACACGTGGGCATAGTACCTATCCGTGATCCCACCTGTATGAATATTCAATCCCCTGCAGGGATTTACAGAAGTCAGGCTCAACGTCTTAATGCTATTCAGCGTCCTGGAGCTGTTCAGTAGCTCACAGGAAGGGGCACTGGATGAAGTCCAGAGATACTGGCATGGACCCAGCATCTGACTTTCATGCATTATAGCAGAAATATGTCAATTTTCAACTATAAGGGTAGCTACTTAATACTAGATTTTCCATGTTTTCCTAAAAGATACTTCAACAACAACAAAAAGTCACCTCTAGACTTTGCCCCACGGTAAAACAAACTATTTAGTCACTCTTCAATTGATGAATAAAGTTCAACTTCGCCTTTTACAGATTTTTACAAGGCAGAATATCAAAGAACAATGTTCCTCTTTTTCTCTGTGTGAAAACATTAGTTCTCCTCACATTTTTACCAGTTACAAAAACAATGTAAAGCATACATTGGTACAGCACTCTAGGCAGGACTGGTACAGATGCAGTGAAACATTTCAATATAATTTACAGCAAAGAGACTCAAAAGGATTAGCTGTCATCCAAGACATCAACATTATGACACTCAAAACCACACAGTTATAAGGAAGTGTTCCTGAACCATTAAAAAAAATACAGATTTCAATTTTTACTTACATATGCATTCACATTTTAATTTGAAGCTTTAGATAGGCTGTTTTAAAAGATAAATGTAACAAAACCTGAAGGTAAAAATGGTTCAGAACTAGTCTCAAACTATGAATTTTGGAAGCTTTTGGATTTGAGTTTGCTAATATGTCCAGTATAATAAATACTTTTGCATACGAATAGTATCATGGGCTACCAATAGCTCTTCCCAGGCTACAAATGGAGGAAAGAGATGACCTAGAGGCATCTCCAGAATTGTCTTCACTGTTGACTAGAGCTTCTTCTTGCCCTCTCTCTTCTCTGCAGTGAGGAGGTCTGTATTACTACAAGGAAACCTAAGAGTTTTGAGAGTAATGACCTGAATACAAGAAGAAATGTCATGACCTCAAGCAGGATAAAAGCTGCAGAGGCTGCCCAAGAGAGGTAAGTATGCTCCACAACACAGACAAAAAGCCCATTCTCAGGCTCCTCTCAGTATTTGCCACATGCCAAGAATGGTTTTTGCATTATATTGTCTCAAACAGAGACATCTCTCTTGCCACAATGAAAGCTTGTGCTGCATTTCATGGAAGATAGAAGATCACTGCAAACTACAGAAACACCCCAGTGACTGATCGCTCCAACCAGAGATCGTCCCAGAGAGAAAGATTTCACATTTCTGTCAGGAGGACAAAACACACACGTAGATCTGCCGTTAGTCACCAACAGACCTTTTCAATACAGTAAAAATCCACCACTAACAGCCTAGTCAATGAAAAATAATCTGGCTCATCACCGCTTTCATTCTGCATGAGTTAAGGTGCAACAAGGCACACGTTCAAGCAGGCTATGTTGTTGTGTATCTACACCCTCTAAACGTAAGTCCTTTAAGTTCTCCTTGTTTCTTTTGAAACCACTGAAAATCAGAATCCAGCAGGATACTGCCCTTCCTATCTGTCCCGCTCTTAAGTTCAAAGAAATCAGTCTATTAACTTCTAGAAAAGGTGAAGCAAACAGACTGGTAGACATGAACTGATCCATAACTCACCTCAGGACCTGATGTTCTGGAGGGAAGAAATCAGCTCCAACCTGTTCATGGTTGAGCTTGTCAACTTTTTCCACTTCCACAATGAATAACTACACGCACTATAGCCCAGGTCCAGAGAGAGCCCAGCACATCAGAGCGGGTAGCAGCGGGTTTGCTGCCTGCATAGCACCACATCCCCAGGGTGGAAGAGCCACTTGATAGCTACAGGGCTGCATATGCAAAACCTGATACAACTTTAAGCATTTAAGGGGGCAAATTTTGGCTGTCATTAGAAACAAGCTTCTTGAAAATCCAAGGTATTTCCTTGATGAGAGGTTTGTGTGAATTGCAATAAGAAATAAACAGTCTCCAACAAACATTTTCCTGTCAGTGTTAAAGCCCAAAGTTTGCACACCACCATATTTATTCCCTAATCAAAGGTGAGAGTTTATTTCCAGTGTCAAAACTGAAAAGAAAAGCAAAGCCAGGTGAGCAAGAAAGAAAGAAGTTAGGTTGTTAAAGTCCTGTTCCTCTTATTTACTAAAAATTTCAAAGCTAAAGGGAATTTTGTCTTCACATTTTGCCCAGAACTTTGCTGACATTTACATCAAATCTTCCTGGCACACACCTAAAAGCAAAGACGGAGTTTACAAGGAGACAATAATTTATAATATTTGTATTTTAGCGCTGTCATGCCCTACTCTTTTGAGGAGTCTTTCCTGGTTTTACCATGGAATACCCGACTACGCTGGAGCATCACGCTATACGCTGTAATAATTCTGTAGATAGCTGCTGTGCTGCTGGCGTCCTGTAAGATGTAAATGAAAAGCTAAAATCTTGGCACGAGGGGTGCAAACATTTCTACACACTGAAACATTTACTTACTTTTAAGTCAGCCAATAATCTTTGTACCAGATATGATGAGAGAACGTTATGCATATGATGGATTTCAATAAGCAAGGCTTTACTCCATCCTGCATTAATGACATGCAGTGACAGGTAAAGAAGGATTGTCAAGACTTGTTTTATAAAATTAAAAAAAAATTATTAAATTGGAGGTCCGAATGACCATGCTAGGCATCTATCCTCATACAAAATATTTTCTTGGCAACCACTAAGAAAAACCATTCTAGCAGCACTGCAGTATGGGGACAGGGAAGACTGCATCGCTTTGACAACATTAAGCAATTCCTTGCAGCTGCTCAGCTGAGACATTCTCGCAGCTCTGTGCTTTGTTACAGGGAATTACAAATTTGCAACCAGGTAGTTTGCATCCAAGTTATAAATGTTCAGAAAAAAAATCTCATCTTGTACATGCTCAGTAGAGACTAGTTACAGTTAATTAATTCCTGTGTATGTGTTCTTCCACACCAGATGGCTGGGTGAGCCCTCCCAAACAGGACATTTCTTGGCAAGTTTCTTACAGACTGGACACCACTGGCAGTTTGGCAACAGCTTTGTACCGCTATGAGCAATGAATAAATAACGCTGACAGGCTCAGCTGTTCCTCTGTTCCAGGAAACGTGCTTCCGCCTTGATAAACCAGCTTAGCGAGCATAACAAAAAAGCAGATCCAAATAGGCTTGGACTGGATGTTTATCTGTAACCTCAGAATATGCAGCCTTTCTCCAGCAGACGTCATTTCCATGGAAATTCCAACAAGACACCATTACAAATGAATACTCTGGGTTTAGACGTAAATACAACTCAAAGTGAGAAATCACTTGGGCATGTGTGTCTTCTGTACATTCCACACGGAAATGAGGCATCCATTTCACAGATGAAATAGCACATCCCAAGACTTCTAGTAAGCCTTTAAAATGCTCTTGGTAAAGGTGACTAACAGCTAAATTTGGAGAGCACATAAAGGTAAAACAGGGCAGAAGACTGACCTGTCAAAAAGTCAGTGTTCTAAATTATTTTCTGCAGAAAAATCAAATCTATGTCAGGGAAAAAAGGACTATTTATGCACATAGCCTTTGAACTGGAAGAGGTTGCCCAGAGAAGCTGTGGATGCCCCATCCCTGGAGGGGTTCAAGGCCAGGCTGGATGAGGCTTTGAGCAACCTGGGCTGGTGGGAGGTGTCCCTGCCCATGGCAGGGGGTTGGAACTTGATGATCTTTAAGGTCGTTTCCAACCCTAGCCATTCTATGATTCTATGAAAATAGTCAGGAATTGTTAAAGAGAGGAATTCAGTTCAACAAAGCCATCCATTTTACACATTTCTTGCACGCCTCTACTCTGTCTCCTCTCAGATGTTTTTCTTTTCATCTTAAAACTGAGAGCATACACTTATTTCCAATCCTCTGCCACACAGTCATATTCATTGCTTTGCATTCAGCAGAGGCCACAGGGGAGCTGACAAATTATCTTCCTGGATTTTTTGCATATCAGGAGTAGGAAGAAGAGTACTCACAAAAAAAAATATATATATATATTCAGGCTGTAGATCTTCATGGTACTTCTTGTGAAGTCAGAACCTTTTCTGTTAAATTTAACTAAAGTTAGATCTGGCCTAACATGAGCAAAAGTTTTCCCCAGCTGGTTTCCAAATATCTGTGAAGGGTTTCCATGCTGAAAGCCATCCCTTCAAACAACAGCCCCCTGCAGCAAACAGAACAGCCCAAACTCAGTAAGAAGAGCCTGACTCATGCAGCAGTAAAAACTCAGCAGCATTACAGTCAGAGTCAGTTAAATATTTGTTGCCTGGCAATTTTAGCTTTTGCTTACATGTTACCCACTAAAAGATGATAATTATAACAAATATGTTTGTAGCTTATTGTTTTCATATCTGTATTCGCATTTTCAACAAGTTGAAAAGTCTCATATGCAGAACTACTGTTCATATTTAGACGAGTTTCGTACAGATTCACTGTAATGACTCCCAAGAGTTACCTCTGGTTTCATCACTGACCACGAGATGGGCTTGGCATAGTTCCCAAACCGTCCCATACGGAGAATGCACGGCTGCAGCATAACAAATATGTTTGTAGCTTATTGTTTTCATATCTGTATTCGCATTTTCAACAAGTTGAAAAGTCTCATATGCAGAGCTACTGTTCATATTTAGACGAGTTTCGTACAGATTCACTGTAATGACTCCCAAGAGTTACCTCTGGTTTCATCACTGACCACCACCGTCCCATACGGAGAATGCATGGCTGCAGCTGCAGGGTCAGCCTCGGTCACAAGCCCACTGCTCATGGCCATAACCTCATCTCTTAGTGCTTAACAAACTGTTTTTTTGTAACTCAGTTTTTGGGAATTGTACATCATATTCAAGAAGCAGCAGGAGATAAAGCAGGAACAACAAGTGATGGAATATTTTAAGCTTTACTATTGCCAGTATTTCACATTAACTGTGTTTTCAGGAGATGGCTATAATCTCCAAATCAAAAAGACATGGGCCACAACCACGCTGTGCTCCCAGCTAGCCATCTGCGCGGAAGGAGAGTGACTCCTTAGCTCTTGCATGTTGCTGTAATATTCAGACTAGAGAAGACAGCTCCTGCTGTGCTGCTGAAGCCCTGCCGGACTGGTAGGAATGCAGTTATTCCATCAGGATCATCGGGGCTGTGTGCCTCCAGTGGGAAAGGCGGAGGCTCAGACTTTCTTTAGGCTGTGCAATTGGCAGTGAGCCCCGCAAGAGCAGCCGCAATGTGACAAGGACTTCCCGGACCAACAGTGTAGTGAAGGACAGAGCAGGATAGGGACAGACATCCGAGTACCAGGTGTTGGATGTTCTCTAGGACAGAGAAAGGCAGGCCTGCACTACCAGAAAGCAGTTTCTCTAACGCATGCATACGGACACAGCCAGAAAAGCATTCCACTTTAGCAGAAAACAGAAATGTAATTCTTTTCTAAGCTGAACTGTGAAGCAAATATTTCCCTTGCGGACAGCAAGTGTCAGTCAGCATTTCCAGCCTCAAGGAACCATCACCTCACTAAATTGGGGAAGACTATAGCCTTTAAAATTTTTATTCTCCAGCCTTTCAGCTTCACCTCAAAAATAATTTATGAGTTTTGTGGCAGATAAGAACTCCCTTCTTTTAAAAGGAGTTACACCCTTCTGTTAAGAAAGCAGCACTGAAATGGCTCCTTTGGTTAATTTCTTTTTGTAATGTCCACCTCATACACATCTCTCTTGACATATAAATAACTAAATTATGCGTGACTGAGCTGCTTAGGATTACTGAATCAATTTAAAAGAATATAAGACTCCGGGAGCATAGAAATCTTCATGCACTGCGGCATCACCTCCCTCCACAGTTACTCTCCAAAACTGGAATAGACTCTGACTGCATTAAGAGAACATGAGACCTCCAAGCAAAATTCTGAAAAGTGAAAAGCAGAGGGAGGGGAAAAAAAATACCAGCTGGGCATGAAAGAAAATAAACAAGAAATGGAACAATCAAAGCTTCTAAATAGGTAACACTCACTGGTGAAATTTCAACAGAGCCCTAGTATCCGCAAGGAAGGAGATGGACTCAAGCACAATGGAGACACATAGAAAATAGTGATTTTTCCTAAATGTTGCCCTGAAGCCCTGATGATATTGATCTCCTAAATATCATTCAAGTAAACCAGGATGAGAGGGCAAGCTATTAACCTCCCGTTTGCAAGTCTGAAGAATATTGCAATCCAAAATCTACCTGTTAGGAGTTACTAATATTAAAGATGCCTGCAGAAGGAAGTAGAGTCTGCTGGAGCATTTCTGACTGCTTTTAAATTAATGAGCCAAACAGAACTGCGATACTTTGGCAGCTTGTCTTGTAAGACAGTGACTGTACTCAAAGAAAAGACTGCTGACAAATACAGATCCATAGGCAAGGCTGTCTCTGCCTTCAGAAAAACCATACTGTGCTGAATGAAAATGTTATAGTCAAAGTAAGGTGAAACTAGACTACAGAATCACCACTTAGAGAGGAAACTACAAAACAGGAGGTTGTAAGAGTAAGAATTCAGAAGAGATTTCACAGAACAAAAGGCAAGAGAAGTGCAAAAGGAAGCAACGTAAAAGATATAGAGAAAGTACAGGCCCAAATAATCTCCAGCATTTCAAACACGCCAACCAAAGCTACAGAAATAACCATTAAGGAAAACAGAGCCCACTCGTAGCAGATGCAAAGGAGACCAGCTTGTGGGCACACTGATAGCGCTGGAGGGGCAGCCAGAGGGACTGCCATCAGCAGTCTGGAAGCAAGAGCTGAGGTGATGCCTCTGTACTCTCAGCAGATGATGGTACAACATGATTTGATATAACTCTTTGAGTTACAAAACCAGTGCTCATGGTTCAACTTGAAAATTTTGTGGAAATCTGAATGAAAAAACCTTATAAACTGGTGAAACTGAAAATTTGACAGGACAGTTCCTACTAAAAGACTGAATCAAATGCAAGCTACAGAGGAAAGATGTGCAGCTAGGTTTGTTCTAATTACTGGGAACATTAGGATTAAAAGCATGTGTAGCTTTGGGCTTAATTCAGTGAACAGACACTATGAGACAGAAAACAATTACTCAGTCCTCAAAACAATGTGGAATACATTTTAAAAGTCACAGGAAAACATAAAGTCCCACAGAAAGCCACGAAGGCTGGTAGGACTACCACAGCAGCACAAAGCCAGCCCACACCAACTCAGCCAGAGCTATACACACGATCCAGAGCCGTGCTAGTGGTGCAATTACTGCTTATGTGCCACTGAATTTCTTACAGCTAAGAGAGTTTATGTTAGTTATCTCTTTAAAAGGGAACATGTCCTCGAAACCTTTTAAGCATTTCTGAACATGTCAGGTTATGATTTCCTCACCCTGAATACACACATTTCAAATCCACCAAACAGACACAGCAGCTCACGCTCTGTGCAGCCCTCCTGGGCCCACTGGAGCAGTATGTCAGCTCACTGTCTTCTCTGCAGTTCAAGGATTACACTTACACACACGAGTCTTGGAAAACTCAGGACAGATCCCTAGGTTCAAATGAACTAAGCCAGACACTGATATGAATAATTAAATTTACACAAACAGGGCATTTGATGTAACCCTTTCAAATACAGCTGTGTTACTACAGCAAGAAACGACATTCCTCATAGCTGCCAGACACAGTCTGGAAAAGGACATCACTACGCACAGTTATGCAAAAAGAAGCTTTTAGTGGTTTTAATTGGCTTTGGCTATGTACTTTCTGTTATCCATCAGGGGTGTGAATGAAGCCAAAACTTCAAACAAAAATTCCACTGAAATTAATGAATTGTGCATGACAAAAAGACTTGCTGAGTTGATACATAAGTCAGCAAAAATTGTTGGAAATTACTCTGAGGTTCAGTTGAAAAGTTAATGAGTTTCAGTGAATCCATCTACTAACACAGGTTCTGACTTTCATCAGTACTATGGGCAAACACATACGAAGAAACAGATATCCTGAATTTCAAGAAATGCAAGACTGGAAGGGACTGTGGAAATCTGTAAATGATGGCATACCTGTGCCTTCTCACTGTGTGAAGCAGGACTACCTTCCTTACCAGCCGTAATTCCATTTGTTTATGCCTTCATGATGAAAGGAGCACAAGGGGAGTAGAGTACTTAGCATCCCTCTTCATCATAGCAGAACGTAGAGGATAACTGCTGGAGCCAATTATAAATTATTAAAAAAGAAATTATAAATTGATGAAGTGCAAAGTGACAAATTAATCAGAAAAAAAATGCCCTGCTTGGCAGCTAAGCACCAGACCAAAGACAGGTGCAATAAGAGGCAGCAGAGTCATTCAGAGCAGCAGGCAGTGACATCTCTGGGGATGGTTCACAGGAACCTGTTTTCTAGGACCTCCTCTGGGCAGCCTTGTTTAGCCTCTCACTGAGCTTTCTGACCTCTCCTGGCAATTATTAGCAACTTTGCTCAAAACTTTGCAGATGAGAAGTCCACCATCTCACTTTTCAGTGGAGCAATTCCTCTTCTGCACCACACACAAACTGTGCAGAAGTGAAAGAAAGAAAAATAAAACAAATGCAGAAAGCCGTGAGCAAATTATCCAAGGAACAAAGCACAGGCACAAATCAACAGAACTCTGATTCCAGTTAGGCATGTTGCTGCTTTCTTGCACAAGTAGGACACTCTTCCCCCTGCTGTTCTGGCAGAAGGGAACCACAACGATTTTCCATCAGCAGTTTTACACAGAACTTGTCATTCAGACAATATTTTACGCTCTAAAAACACAGGGAGAGATCGTGGTTGCAAGGCTCCACTGGATACCTACATTTGGCTGCAGGGCACAGGAGCTCCCGCTGTCTCCAGCTGTAACCGACCAGCTCAGTGCCTGAGGAGTTGAGGTTTATGCAGAGTGGGCTCAGCTGTTCCCCACAGTAAAACTTCAAAAGTACAGAGCTGGCTGTAGTATTTGCTTTAATAAACATTTAGCTATGAGTGATTACAGACAGGTATTATTTCCACAGTCAAGAGTATTTCTACCTTCTAAGTCCTCTTTAGAAAACGAAAAAGAAATCCCAGCAAACCAAGCCATATATTGGTGTCTCACCTGCATTTGTGTTCATTAGTCATCTCATTTCCAGCACCTACAACCTCCTGCACCATCAGCATGGTCCTGTTGCTGCAGTAGTGAGAAAGATGTGATTCACCACACAAAGAACTTTTACATTGGGGCTTCATGTTAAAATACCAAATCTATTTGATTAAGTACATATTTTTATGGAACACATCAATGGAACAGATAAACAAGCAAACACTGAAATTTAAAAACTGCAGAAACATCTCCCAACTAAGGCTCCATGCAAAAGCATTTACAGCTAACAGGCCCCAAGTCATAACATCAGAAAGAAACACCTCCCTGATCTGGCAGGAGCAAAGAGAAACACTGGTGCGTATGTGTGCCCACGTTTATGGAGGGTGGGAGAAAAAGTATACCCAAAGTCAACCTCCCTTTGGATGCAACAACTGAAATGTGCTTCTCAGATTCAGTCTTGCACCAAATCAGACCCCCAGATCAATGCCTCCAGACTTCCAGACTGTCTAAAACCAAACTGGAAGATTTGTTTTCAGAAACTTTACATAAAGATGTCTTGATCCTGGCATTTGAGAGATCTGCAGATGCTCAGAAGTTTGGTAAGGATGACACTAAATGCTGCAAATTCAGTAAAATCAATCTCCCACTGTCACAAACTGAAGCTTGAGTGAGGGCAACAGGAGCAGGCTTGAACTGCCGGGTCAAAGCAACACCACACCCAGCATGCCACACTCCCCTTCCCAGAGCTGCAACTGGCCCCTGATGGGCAGCCTTCCTCCAGCTGCAGACAAAACCAATTCACATCCTCTAGGAACAAGCTGCTACTGCAAACCATGCTGTGTAATGAGGTCTCGCTATTTTTTTCAACTTATTTCAATAACTATTGCTATGTAGCTGTGCTTGTCTCTATCCACTTGTGTAATAAAAGGGGTGTGTACATCTGCTGATAGGGCCAATGCAAGGCTATATTTGATAATCTGTGCATTCACTTCACAACCTCAGTGTTCCCAACCGCCCTGGCGCTGTTTTATGTTATAACGTGTCATATCTTTATTTTTGCCAAGGCAGGAGGTGATAGCACATTTGCATCTCTATCCATCCTGAAGCTAGATGCTCCTTCATGCCTTAACGGAGCCACATCCTTGAGAAAATGCCTCATAAAATGGTCCTGAATCTTGACATTAAACTCTGCAAAAGCAAGCCTCATAGAAACCAGCACTCTAAGGAAAGAGAGGGAAAACAAACCAAAACAAAAAGCAACACTTCCACAAACACAGCTCCACAACTGACAAATAATTTTCTTTGTTTGTTTGTTTTGGCTTATTTCCTGAGTAGAGGCCCACTGATCATGTCGTTTTTATATAGAAAATAAGTAGCATTTGTTTTCACTACATGTGAGTACATGGATACGCACGCACACACATTTGCTTTTAAACCTGTCTGGGCTATTGCATGCTAATTGACTGTGGTAAATTCAATAACTGACATATAGTCTTAATCGCTTAAAAGGACATCTATTTTCATGTAACATCTCTTACTTGCTGTAGTTTAAATGGAGACTGATAAATCTCAGGTAGGTAAACTAAATTAGACTGAAAGGATTCAGAATAAGAAGGAGCCATCAGAGGTGCCCCTGAGAAGTGAGAAACCAACCATGGCTTTGTATTATTATCAAGGCTAAAAAAAACTTGTGACCCCCAAAGAAAGAAATGGGTACATCTGCTTGTATGTTATTTATAAATACTTATTACACACTCAGAATGAAGAAGCCTGAGCTGTGACTTGCTCCTTTTACTCTGATCTCAAGTCAATGGCGATGTGTGCCGCAAAGCCCTGTTTACAGCGCTTCTGAGCCCAGGACCACCAGTGATCTCTGAGGCCACGTTTAGAGCTCGAGTGTCAAGGCATTGGGTTTATCTCCCCCACTGTTATCACTGTACTGCAGTCCTACATGCATTCTTCACAAAATATCTATATTGAACTCGCAATGATTACTATTATATTTATTACTGCACATCAAAAACTTGGAAATAGTTTTCTTACAATCCAGTTAGACTCTTATTTGTGTAGAGCAGACCCTTGAACTCTCTCTGTTCCCAGCTCATGTTCAGAGAATCAACAAAATTCACTGTACTTTCCAGAACTGTGAAGTATTAGAAGCTTCCCACAATCACTCTGCTACAACATCAAACAAATCAAAGGTGTCTCCGATCACTATAGTCTTATATCTTAAACAACAGCAGGTGCAAGGCTACAATTTACAAAAAAATCTTTAGATAGCGTCGGGAGGTGTTGCATCCCGAGGTTAATGGTTCACAATGCTTGCCATATAATATTTAAGAACAGGTTAAAAACATCTCTTACTATGTTAGGGTCTGCAGCTACATCATGTTTTTTAAGCACTATGAAAATTTATGTTCTCTCAGACTGGCTAAATGTAGCACCAGTTAAACGAAGAGCGCTCTGTTTAACAGAAACTTTACTTTTTACTTTACTGGTTTCTTAATCCAGGTTAACCCAAACACACAAAAATTCTTTCTACTTAAAGAGGTCTCCCTGATTTGAACAGTAAGAAATTCACCATACCTTTGATTTAAAAAAATATCTCCAGATACTTCTAAAATTACATTTTTCAGATGCTAAAAGGCATAGCAATGAGATGCCCTGCCTGAAGAAACCAGAGTATTTGCTGTTTAACTAATTATCTAAACTATGATAGTAAAATCACCAACATTCTTGTGAGCGAGCGTATTTTGCCAGCCCTTACTCACTCGCGCATTTGTTACAGTTCAGTACCAGAATTCATTTGTCACATTGAGTCTCATAATTTTAGTCTTCTGTGGCAAATACAGTTACATACATGCTCTTTTTTACACATGGCAATTTATTTGGAACTTTCTTATTTGCTGATGATTTCAGACTAGAATATTTTTAGAAAGGATTTTTTTATTCTCAATTACAAGATGAGCTCTTTCTTAAGAAGAGATGTTTTGACTTCCAGGCCCACAAGCACAACTTACAGCCCTGATTTTAACATACATAGTGCCTTCCCATTTTTAATTATAGAGGTATATACACAGAGGCTCAGCAAAGTTAAGCAGGTAGCACATAACAGCAGCACGGTGAAGCTAAACCAATAAATGCATAGCCTTGAAGCTTTCTCACAAAATTAAAAAATCCTAATCAAGAACCATGTTACATTAAGCAAAGAGAGACCACATTGTCTCTGCAGAGAGTGATGTGCATTCTGGTGCTCCATCTCAGGGCCTCAAGAGTCCTTTTTGGGAAGGAAAACAATCAGGCCTTAAATCCCTTCTCTGGTCAGCACTGAATGTTCCCTCTCCCAGGATTCAAGATCAGGCTGTTTCTGTGTGGAAAAGCTTACCTTAAAGGAAGTGATAGAATCAGTTTTCTGGTGAGTAGCTTTTTCAAGGCTTTGTTCTGTTGTTTGGGTTTTGGTTTGGTTTTTTTTTTCCCCTTTCTCCCCTAAATGAGCAGCTGTTGGAAGTTGCTTGAAGGTTTCGACTGGCTGGTACCAGTCCCTGCAGGAATATATGAGGGAGCAAAGAGTGGAAGTCAGAGGTGCATGAAATGTGTGATTTATGACAATGCTGCACAGCAAATTCCTACAGCATGGTCAGGGGAGCAGCAGCTTACCCCTGAGGGGTCAGCACACTCATCTGCAGCTCGCCAGAGACACGCACCCAAGCCAGCAGCATCAGCTTACCCAAAACTCTAACAGTGATTCCTCATCCCACTGAAGGAGCAGATGACCAGCAGCCTCCGAGGTTTGGAAGAGGGTACAGGGAAATGGTGGGAGGAGAAGGACACAGTGAGGCAACAGGCTGGTGGAAGGACAGAGAAGACAGGAGAGATGAGGAGCCAACAGGAGCAAGTGGGAGCTGAAAAATAAGGCAGGGGAGGAGGAACACTGGCTTTTAGGGCCAGGAGCAGCAAAAAAATAAAATTTTACCAAGAATAAAGCAGTAAGACAAAAATGCTAGTAGAGGAAGCTCTTACAAGTAGTACAGGAATGCTCTCAGGAAATCAATCAGCAGCCCAGTAAGCTTTGCAAGCTAAATATCAGCACTGTGGTACAGAGTTAGAGAGGTAGTGGGTTGTACATTTGCTTCACAGAAAAAATATTTTCAGCAAAGCAGCAAAGATGCATATATATATATGTCTGCTATAAATATTTAACAACTCCACATCAGCTTGAAACAAGCAGACTAAATACACCCATCATTTTGAACCGATCTCAGTTTCCAGCAGCACAGACACAGGTAACACTCCCCTCTGCTGTTCGAAACCACAAAGTGCCTGCCCGGACGGTGCTGCCAGCACAGCCACCAGCTCCGGGGAAGCCTCCAGACACCAGCTCCTCTTCACTCACAGCCAGCACCCACAGCCCATGCTGGTCGCTGCCCTGAAGCTGCTGTGCAGGGTGCAGTGGCAGCGGGGAGCTCCAAGGTCCCCGTCCCATGCTGTGCCCTTAACTGGCCTCACAGCTGCCCTGCTGCCTCTGGCTCCAGGAGCAGGGGGATTGGTCCTTAGTTTTTATATGGACTGACAGAGGTTTTATAAGAATACGTGTTTTGAATTACATAGTTTAAAGAGTGTCTGTACTGAAATATACTCATTTAGGCCTTTGTTCTTCTTTATATTGATTTATAATTTATTACACATAAATGATTCCTAAGTTTGTTCAGTTTTATTACCCTTTCCCCATGCCACATTCTGTTCCCTGCTCAAATCCCAAAGTGATCTGATCTAAATATTTACCTCCTAGAAGGCTGAAAAAGAAATACAGTTGCTCTGTTGTGATCAACAGCCTAAAATCAGAGCCTACAGCTCGGCCTTTGCCCTAAAGAGCATGGGCCAGGGCTGGTGAAGCATCTCCTCTTCCAGGGTACCTCAGCTTGCGCTGCAGGGTCCCTCCCCAGGCACCTTCTTCTTTCCATCAGGACAGCATAAAGCATGCAGGCAGCAGAGAGCACTGTTACCTGCCTTATAACACCAAGTCTTAGAAATTCTTAATTCCCAGGCTGCATCCTGAGGACAGAGAAGAGGGATTAGCCAAGAGCCAGATCCTACATTGCCCCCTGCAGCAGTGTATGTGCGTGCTCACGGGTTAAGAAGAAATCCAACCGAAAACGGCAGCCTCAGTCCCAGTTCCCCAGGTTCCTCTGCTAGAAGCTGAGGCGAGGAAGTGCAAGATGGGGAGGACCATCCGGCTTGGCACCCATAGAGAGGCAGGCCCCAGCTCCCCTCAGGCAGTCACAGTTCCCTGGCAACACCGCAAGGATGCAGCCCAGCTCCCTTCCCTCTGCAGGGGGAGCACAACTCAATCATATGAAAAATCTGCCCAAAAAGGAAGGTGAAATGGGAAAGGTTCAGACACAGCTTTCAGCCCACTGGAAATTCAACCACTGTGCTACTAGTACTGCTGCTGCCAATTTAGCAAAGAAGAAACAGAAGGGTCAAGGGCAACTTTGTGGGAGGAGTGTGATGCTTTCAGTTTTAGAAACCTCAGGAAATATTACAAAGATAGATGGCATAGGTGAGCTTTCAGTATCCCTAATTACACTTCTTGCAAGGCAGCTCGGCTGCAGAAAAGGGTTCAAGTCTGAGGTTCTTTCATCGGAAGACAAATTTATGTGTTTCAAATTGCATCAATACAATTTCAGTTTCGGTTTTGCAAAAAACGGATCAGACAAAGCAATAACAACTCACAGGATGACAGATACAGAACTTTCCTGTAGACATTAACATCTTTAACTAAGGGCAGAGACCACCTCTGAGCTGAGACTGCTGGGGATGCTGGAACAACATCTGTAGGGAGGGTCTGCAATGGCAGCTGATACGCACTGGTGTTGAAAGAAAACATGGCAAATAGGAGAGGTCTTGCTTGCACTGATCTCTGTCTAAGCTCCAGAGGAGGAGCTCAGACCACTGAGGAAGCTAAACAGCACCTTCAGTCACATGAAAGATATCAAGTCATGTTATCTAATAGACTGTTTCTCTCGCAGCTCCTGCACTGAAGGCATTTAAAACCCTACACCTTTACACAGGTCAAGGCAACATCAGATGGCATCAGATCATTCTGTGCCCCAGACCACCATGCTGAGTATCTCATGCTCAGTGAAGATGAGAGAGACTCAGACTACAGAAGTTACCCAAAGAAATATCTGCAGCTAAATGAGCCATCAGATGAACCTACAGAGACTGGAGATTGAGCAAAGGAAAGGGTATTTCACTGGCTAATACGAAATTAAGCTGGGGAAATCCTTCCCATAGTTTGAAACAATTCATATTGTTTCAATAAGTGACTGAAAAAACCCTCATGGACAAAAAAAACCCCAACATTAAGTCTTATTAAATTCAAAGGTCTTACTTCTAGAGTTCAGTAAGTTTCTGGATTGCTGATCTCTAGAGACTGGGAGTTTATTTAGGGCAGTACCTGTTTATGGTCCCCATGCTCTAACACACTTTCCTTGCAGCCGGTACCCGCACCACCTACGACAGGCTACTGAGACCAATGGGTTTTTAGGCTAACCCAGTACGGCAGCACTTGTGGCCAAGAAAAACATTTTAGGGATTACACAGTTAAAAGAAAAGGAAGAAAATTATGCAGCTGCAGGGTTGCTGTGAAAACAGGCCAAGAGTTTTTTGTAAATCTCAGCCTTAGGTTTTATCTATAGGGAACAGTCAGAAAATGACGTTCTAATAGCTTTAAAAAGTGGTTTAGTTATTATGCATTACACCCACTTGTTCCTAAGGCTGACGGGTTTTAGCCAAAATTGAAGTACCCTTTGTTGGATTCAGTTTATTTTATTCTGAAAGTTAAGTCAAAAAAAGGAAAATTCTGGGCACTTGAATCCTGAAAAAGAATCACCAGCTCTAGAATTTAATGCGCCGTAACAAATACAGACTCACCACACACATGAGGTCCCTATGCCATAAACAGGGTTAACCTAAGATGGGAAACTGAGGTAACAATCTGGAAAACAGCTGCTTCAGAGCCTGAAATAACAGAGAAATTACGTCTACAGGAACAGAGAATTTCCCAGACACAGGACAAAGACCCAACAACTTGGGAGAACCAAGCTGCCCTCTTCAGGGCACAATTGCTCTGTGACTATTTTAATTTTCCATCTGTAGTGCAGAAATAACGGCATTTCCTTTTGTCACGAGCGGTCTTCAGACAGTTGATTCTAGCACCAGGAAGGAAAGAGTAATTCCATGTAGCTATCTGTGCTACCAGAGCATGCCCCTTACAGCAACTGCTATTTACTAGGCTGCTCTAGTCTTTTAGCAAGAAACTAAGCTCCCAAAACTAACAGGCCAGACTGTACATGGCTCAATTGGTTTTTTAAACACCCTTAAAACAGCACTGCAGAGCAAACTGTAAACTTATATATCCGAAATTTCATTCACTGCCTGAAAGAACAACCCACATCCGGAAGGCTGGTGGAATGATGCCCCAGCTCTGCTCCAAGAAAGCAAACCTGAACTCCACGTTGCAGAGCCTGAAAATAAATTCAAACCTGTGGCATACCACAGGCACTGCTACAGCTCTTTTGCTTATGATTAAGGCATAAACTAATAACACCCTCAAATGATTACCATATCCGACTAGGGGAGTGCTTTTTTAATTCTATTATTTTTCATTCAAGTTTCATTATTGAAGGAAGAAGGGGAAGAAAAGCAATTAATGGGAAAAGATAATAAACAAAACCCATGTAGATAGAGAATCACCTGTGCTCGCTTGATCCATTGTTGCAGGCAAATTAGATAAGAGGAGAGGCAGGCAGAGTTTTTTCAACAATACGTTCTATTGCAAGCTCAAAATCTGAAAAATCAGCCCTTGAACGTATTGAAACAACTACTACAGTAAGTAATAGTCATTATAGCAAATACACCACAGTGCAGTATGCTGTTCTCTTGCCCACCATCCCCAGCAAAAGCCTGGGTATTAAATGCTCTTAAACCTGGCTGCAAGATTTAGGTCTTTTCGTTAGAGATTTACACCCCCAGCTTTGCTAAAGATAGCTTTCTGGCCATGGGCTCATTTCCTTTGCTTTGCCTCACAGCTTTTACATCTATGAAATAAGAGGGACAACCCAGAGCCCACCTTTGGAAACGAGCCCTCCCCTACTAGCTAAATGGTACTGAGCTGAGGGTGGGATTTTCCAAAGTCCCACACCAAGAGAGATGCACAGGAGCAGAGAACTGAGATATGAGACATTAACTATTCCAACTGTGCCATGGCTATACTTCTGCCATGCTGTCGCCTCATCTCGTCTTAATCCATGCAGACCCCACACCTCCCTTTCCAGCAGCCCTCCTCTCTAGAACTCTGGAGACCCTGGCGCTCTTGCAAAGCTCTTTTTGGATGAAAAAGCTTGGTATTATTTTGTGATTTACTGACTGGGAAATTTTGTAAATCATAGAATGGTTTGGGCTGGAAAGGACCTTAAAGATCTATGTAGATATAAAGAATCCCTCCCCATCTCTCTTGTAGCCCCCTTTAAGTACTTGAAGGCTGCTATAACGTATCCCTGCAGCCTTCTCTTCTCCAGGCTGAACAACCCCAAGTGCCATGAGAACAAAAAAGTATAGGCAACCTATTTATCTAGGACAGTGCTTAGGGAGAGTTGAAACACTGCTTAATGACTGAATTTGACATTGCAGAAAATATATTCCTGTAAAATAACAAGCAATTACTTCCCCCCCACCTCACCCTGTTATCTTGTACCAGCAGCTTTACAGAAATACTTGCGAAAACATACAGAGGGCTGCTGATTATTTGAACTGGCAGGTGAAAGCAGAGCACAATTAGGACAGCGTGGTAAGGGTTAGGACTTTGGCAGACTGTTCATCAAATGGTTTTCACAGCATTTGTCAACAACCTCTACGTTCACTGCATTGCAACAGGGGAGGTGGGCCCCTGCTGCAGACAGACCCTGCCTGCCTGCACAGCTTTCACCCTTCTTTCTGACTTCAATCCACAATATTTGTGTTGCTCAGGTAATACCAGCACTGTGCATATGTGAAAGTGCAACCTCCAAAGTGTTAAGAAATAAGGACTGAGATCAAACTCACCTGCAGTTTTAGGATGAGTGGAGCAATATGAAATGCCCTTGGTAACACTGCCGAAGTTGAATAAAAGCTGTGGGAGAGGTGCACAAATAGGGGTTTTGGAAGTGCAAGCTGCAGATAAACACATTTCCCCCCAAAGCCCCCAAAAGCTTTTGTAGTTCAAATCTATACTTTCTCTGGAGCCGCAGCTGTTACCCTCTGCTGTTCTGTTACAGAAAGAGGCTGGGTGCGATGCCTCTCTTTTGCATATAGCTCAGGGCTTGTAGCATGAGGGTGATGGGAAGACACACACTATTTCTCTTGTAACCCTCCAGGCACTGTCCCTGCATGCTGTTTGCCTGTCACCACACAGCCTCTCTTTTCCCTCATGTCCTTGGTACCTTCTCATTTTAAGGCACAGAATTGCTGACCTACTAGAGACAAGCTGGAGCCTAAATGCTAAACTATCGCTCTCCTGAGGCTGTGCAGGGGTGGTGAGCTTGGTACTGAGATTCCTGGGAAAAAATGTCAAAAGTCAATATGCAAGAAATCCTTTTGGATTTTGTCCTGGAGGCATTCATACAGCTTCAGAGTGCTGTGTAGTCCATTGAGTAGTGTGTGTGTAAATGGTAAAGAAATGCAAACTTCAGAGCAAGGCTCCACAAACAAAAACAAAAAAAATGATAATGTGCAGATTTTGAGCTTTCTATTCAGATGAAGAAGGAATGATTTTAATGGCTTTTTCGAGAATCAAGAAAGCATTCCCTGTACGTCTTTTTTTAAAGGAATTTAGAGCGAGTACACTAGCACATAGGAAAATCCACTAATTCCATATGCCATAATCACATATCCCCATATATAAGGGGACATCTGAGACAAACTCCACTGAGCTGTACCACCACCGTGTGGCATGAGTGTTACGGCATCAGCAGTTACTGATGGTACAACACAGATAGCCGGGTACAGTTAGGAGGATGTTTCCTGCTTGAATTAATTTTGCATCACATAAAAGTAGGACCTATGCAGCATCCAAACCCATACTATCAGTTATCATGAAATATATTTTAATTCATGTCTGATCATTCCTTCGCTTAAGGTTATTAGCGTAGTTTCTTAGTTCACTCAGATAACACTAACACAGATGTCGCAACATGGCCAAATGATCTAAACATATTAAAAAAAAAATAAAATCCTTGTTTACTATTAGTTAATTTGCTTCATTAAACTACTACCAAGCAGCAAATACAGAACAGAAGCAAAAAGTCCCCAAACAAAGACTCAACATTCACAGGCAGCGTCCATAATAATTTGCAATTATTCATTAAGTATTCACAAGCATCCTGAATGTTTCTGGGAATGAACTTAGTGCAAGCAAATTCTTAACACTAGAATTTCTCACCTCACAGTGTCCCAGAGCTCTTTTCTGAGCATAAATTTGGGAGATTAATTATTTTTATGAAATGTTCCATCGTGAAAATGGAAGCAAAAATTACACTTTGCCATAAATGCCATCAATTGTTTATTTCCTGTGCAATGGTTACAGAGGCAACTGCTATATTTTAAAAGCATCATGCAGACAACATGAAACATTTATTTAAGTGGTTGCACACTGCAGAGAGCTTGAATTAGCCAGACTTTATTGTACTCCTCACTGGAATGAAGACTGGCAGTTTTGTAGTCAGCACTTTTCATGGAAGCTTAAGCTCATTCAGAGCCACTGAACACAAAATTTTTACCCTGGCAATTAAACAGGCATGCAGCTTGGTGCAGCACAACACAGCCAACCATATGTGAATCTGAGAAAAAGATCATTATGAATAAGAACCATGGCTGTGCCCAGAAGTAACACAAAACTTCCAAAAACCAAACTACAAATAAAGCAAGGAGACAAGGCAAAAATCTCATCTCACAGACAAGTTCTTAACACATCGAGATTCCACACCTCAACCAGAAAAGTCTCTTTTTTCACTCTTTTCTACTCTCATTTTATTATTCTGTGTGTTCTGTTTACAAGTCTTGTTGTAATTACTTAGGTCTAAATTAACTGGACTAGACTCTATTATTTTCAAGGCTGCAAATGTGTGTTTCCTGCTGATTTTCCTGTGTTATTGGGTGCATCATTTTGTTTCTTTTTCTTTGAGAGCTTATGTTTTTAACCCTCTGGATTAGCAGATCTGAGGACCAGACACTTCATTGGTTTATGTCATTTATCCACATAGCAGTATAGCCCAGGGAACCTCATGTTCATGCGAAGGTCTATATCCCTTTGCTAATACTCCTGCTCTGGAGTACTAAATACCAGTAACTCCTAATCCGACTGTGCATCCTGAAGGGAAAAAGCGAAGGGTTACATACACGAGCACAAGCCTCCATCCAGCCAGACAACATGCAAATGTTGCTCATGTCTTCTGCATTCAGTTCTGAGTTTTTTCCCTATAGTCAAAGTAATTTCTTACCACATGCTGTTTTCTTTGTGAATGTATCATCTCCTGCACCCAGGAAGAATAATTCCAAGAGTCAAAATGAAAACATACCCTGCAGGTGACACATGCTCAGCACTTGGGAGAATTTGCACCCCAGGCAGTAAGGAGAACTTTATGCCCTTGGAGTCCCCGCGCCTGCCGGTCTGCCCTGGTGCCATCTGGTGCCACCCAGTTACATTACACAACCACCTTTTTAGAGCAAGGAAAAAATAGGCTTTTGCCATGATTTTTCAAACACACTCACTACTAAATTGCTATTTAATCTTAAGATTACTCAAGTCACTCATTAGGTTGACGATGGGCACAGCATAGCACTTTCATGTTTATTATATTACCAATATACAAGAGGAAAAGATAAAAATTGTATGTGCAAGACAGATTGCTGACAGAATCTCAGATTGTGCTCAACAATGAAAAATAAAAGGGCAATGAGCTCCATTTGGATGAGATATCCTGTCTTCTGGCCCAGTCTCCTCTCTGTATTTACACTGTAGGCAGCAAAAAAGGAACAGGAATATCTGCAACTCTGCCAGTTTAGACAGAAATTAAAACAAGTGGCAATGAAAAGAAAACACTAAATTTATTTTGGAGAGTTAAGTACTGTTTGAAAGAGAGAGACAGTGATTGCCTGAGGCAGGCAAATGACTGACTGAATTAAAGAGTTTTTTTAAAAGAAGAGCCTTGCCAGATGGCTGCGCACCCGGAGCAGTGCACCCTCGCTCCACTGGAGTGTGCTGTCTGTTTGCAAGAGGAACGCAGCCCTGGGCTTCTGCGGCTGCAGGTAGGGCTGCGAGCTCCATGCCTTCGCACCCTGCAGGATGCTGCACGGATCAGCAGCAACCCCCGCACCAACGCGACCCTGTATACAACAGAGGTCAGGATTCAATCGACTGCTCTATTGTCAGGAGCTATCCCACCCATGCTCCTCATCTCCCAGCAAACTTTACCTGGGGCTCATCCTGAGCAGATCCCCTCGCTCTGAGCTCAGCCTTGGGGCTAACAGTGCTGGTGAGTGCTTGGACACTGCCACAAATACAGACCTTGCCTTTTGCTTGCTTAGTCAATAGTTCCACTCATTGGCCATCGTGCAGGTTAATTAAAATAGAAAGAAAAGAGGGCAGCGGCAGTCTATACTTTGATTGAGGACTGTAAGGGGTCTCAACTTTGCTTCCTTTCAGAGAGAAAGGAAAAAAAAAAAAAAAAAAGGAAGAAAGCTCAGTGCTGTTGCAAACATTCAGTGCTTGAGTAACTTTGCCTTCCACAGCAAATATTGAGAGCCAAACCTCCAACACGGTAAGCTGGTACTGATTCAATGAAGCCAGCACAGGCTTAGATCACTGCAGACTTTGACCCTTAGGATCCAATTTAGAGGGGCTGCTCTCGCAGAACACAGTCAATCAGCGGGAAATATGTGGAACGGAGTAAACCTCCCAACTCTAAAACTGGATACCTGAACATTTTATTGTCTCTTCATAGCACACATTAACAGGAACTACTGTGTGTAGTAGCAGGGGTGTTAAGGAAAGACTTACATTTTAAGCTAAGAAGAAATCCTGTCACCAACCCTCCTCATTCTTTTACCTATTACTGGTATAAAATAATCACACTCCTTAGCAGGCATCAGAAATAAAAGGAACCAGGGTGATTAACTTACAAAGTTTTGTTCCTGTGGCTTGAGCACATCGTCTTAGCAGACTTTCAAATAAAAAGGCATTTGGGTTGGAGCTTCAACAGCTGCTGCAGAAGTCAGGATGCTAAAGGAAAGCCAGGACAGAGACAGCAAAGTCTCAGAAGATTTCCACTTGCAAATTGCTACATAACAAGAGAGAACCAAAAAGACCTCACACAGTAGGATAGAAGGATAATTTGCTAGCTCTCCTCTTCTCTTGCTTCAAATTAGAAATAGTAAAAGTGGTCAAGTTTTAGGCAAAACACTTGATGAATTTTTGAAAGAAAAATTACACAATGGAGCAGCAATGTAATGAAGATGGAGACGTCGATTTATCCAAACTCTGCAATAAGACTCTGTATCTATTCCTTACCTTCTTTTACCTTTTCCATCCTCACTTTTCAAATCCCTCACAACGCAGCCTCACCCAGGGGAAGGAGAAGGGCTCATATAGCCATGCCGTGGCATCTGAGAACCCCTGCCTTCACTCTGAAGCAGCAGCAGCAGCTCTGCTGGTCCTCACCGCTACAAGGACAGCCACTGTGTACAATGTAATACCCAGGTCTGCAGAAATGCAGACAAATGCCTGCCGTGCCTGATGGTGCCTCAGAGGGCCGGTGCTCTCCCTGGGACCCCCAGGCTGTCTGTGGGGGAGGTGCTGAGAAGCTGATTAACTCACCCGCCTGGGGTGCTGTGCATGCCCAGAGCTCCGTCCCTGCCACCACCACTGCTGGGTGAGCGGGAGCCTGGCTACCTCTGCGCTCGCATGGCCGGTGTGGGGCACTTCCGCTTCACAGGAGGATGGGGTGAGGGAGCTTCAGTCCCTCCAGCCCAGGAAAACCACCTCCCCTGTCCCCAGGAGGCAGTGATAGGGGTCATAGCCTATGTCAAGGGAAAATGCACTCAGTCTTACCTGAACAAGTTCAAATAAAGCTGACAAGACTTCAGCCTTTTCCGTAAAATCACCCAGTAGCATGCCATGTGGCTATAAAACAGACTACCATCAGTTTTTACTAGACTGTATATAGTGCATACGTAATGAAAACACAGTCTAGTGCCCTAGCGCACAGGAGGGGACAATTTATTTCCGAGATGAAGTTCGCTTGCTAATGATGGCTGGCAGCAACTGCTGCCGCTGTCATAATGACAGTGTTTTCTTATTTTTATGTCTCTATTCCCTGCAACTATCTAGGTGCCTCGCAATGAACTAATGCTGCCATCCAATAAAACATTAAAAAAAGCATTAAGTACAGCACTGTGAGAAAAGCTGCTGCAACTACAAACAGAAATGTCTAAATAACCCTGTTTAAGAGTTTGAAGCATACTACGGAAAAGGTTTTTCTCGCTTACATCATGATGTCCACTGTACATTCCTCACTGAACACCTAGGTTGATGAGGTCAGAAGCAGGTCTCCAACACATAGGGGCAAAGACAAAATTTTAATCTTTGTATCAGTACAAATAGCTAGGGGCTGCTCTCGTCCCAAGCGCTGCTATGGATCATGTATACCTCTCCATATGCAGTAGAAAGGTACAAGCCCTTCTACTGCTGTGCTGTATTCCCAGAGCAGATGAAGAAGCAGCTCTTTAAAACTGGATCTCCGTGCTCTTAAAATGTACAGCTGAAACAACAGAGATACGGGGGTAACTTAATTTTTCCTCTGTAATCCTCTGGGATACAAGAGCAGCCCCTATGCTGAGAACACTGATGAAAGAGGGGAGAAGTTCCTTTAAAAAAAAAAAAAAAAAAAAGAGGAAATGCATCAGTGAAACCAACTGCAGACCTGACTTTGCACTGCCTCCCTCTGAACAGCGGTATTCCTGGTCCGGGCACCATGTAGTTTCTGATTCTCTCCAAGCCCAGGGCAGAGATAAGGACATGAAATCTAAGTAACAGCACAGACAAGCCAGACAGAAAGTAGAAAGTGTGATTTTTTTTTTCTTTTGTTTACTAGTTCTAGTTTTCTCCATAGATCAACCACCATGCAGGTTAGTTAAAAAAACTAACTAAAAAGGCATCTGACAAAAAACAGCCACTGTCAAGCCCAAATGGAGAGCTGGACCCTCAGCAACTTCCCTTAGCTGGGGGAAGAGTATTCAGCCAGCATCAAATGCTGCAACCTCAGCACTTTCCTTATTTTTCCCCAAATATTGAAACTAGTCATTTAACTCCCTAGTGTGGTTGAAGGGATACACTGTTTTAGCAGATTAATAATTACCATATTCTTTCTGCACTGATACATTATTATAAGCTATAGAAACACATGAAAGGGGAAGAATTTCCCGAGGCTGTATTAAATATAAAATCTATTCATTATAACAGAACACCCTTTTTATTACAGACTGCACTTGGCAACAGCCTGCAGCTATGTTGATGTTCATCTCTTCAGAAGTACAGTGCGTTTCTCTAGAGGACGTGTTAAAAGACACCACTCCAAAGCTAATAATTTGCAAGATGGGAAAAAAAAAACCTGAAATACAAAAAAACATTGCTACGGACTCAGAAACATCTATTAAAAGTCCTGAAGTGAAGTTATTTTAAGAACATGAAAATTATTTCCACACTATTAGTAATAACACTCCAACACTATGATCTGTCTCTCTCTCCAGAGATCTCCTGCCCTCTCTGGGCGGGGCTGTCAGAAAAGAAACTTCAGAGCTAAAAGCTCCTGTGTTGCATACGCAGTGGGAGAACACCAGCCACAGAGTACCTGGCACACATTTTCCAGAAGAAACAGGGCAAATACTTTGGATTAGTTCAAAACACATTTATCTCAAATTCCTGAAATGATACTACGTATATTGGTATTCTTTTAAGAAAGATATGCAACTTGGCTGCTCACATTTCTTCTTTATTTTTATTAATAACCAGAGTACCAATGTTTGATAAGCTATGTATTTGCTTGATGACAGGGGCTATTTGTTGATTTAAATGATCAGGCTGCGTTTTTAGGAACTGGATTTAGCACAAGCCAAGGGAGGGAAATTCTCAGGTTTAGAACAGGGTGCCATTCCTAAGGAACAGTGTCAAACTTAAAAAAATAAATTCCTATGGTTTAGATCCCTGGTCTAATCTCTATTAGAGCCTATAGATAGCTCTTGCTATTACAGAATATTCCTCTCAAGAGGGTGAGATGAACTGGCTAAGAATGCAGATCATTACAGGAAATCAAGGCAGGAGCTCAGGGAGAACTGGGAGAAATCCCATAGCCAAACCAACAGGAAAAGTGGCTACTGACAACTTCCGAAAACAGACTCCCTTTTCAGAAGTTCAGGCAGCAGTGCTACAGGGGACATACTGCTTTCTTCAAGGTTCACTGGGACTTTCAACCTTTTAGTACTGGTTAACTGAACTACTCCTGCAAACAGTGCTCCAGCAAGGCTAAGGAAGACAGCAAGCCCCTGGTGCATCAGCTGCAGCTCCCGAGGACTTTCTCCCAAGCGGTGGAGGCTCAGGGAGCTGTGCATGTAGCCACAGTTCCTGCACAGCCCAGCTGCTTGGCTCACCATTTCACCATTTTCCCTGGGCAAATACAAGGGAAAGCCAGCACTATGGAAGTAACATGGCTGTTAATGCCTGAACATGATAACCTAACTTAAGCCAGTAGTAAACGACACCTAGATTTGTTTGGAAAGGAAAGCAAACCTTTAGTGTTTCTGGCCCAGTTTCTAAGGAAATAAGCTTTATACAGTTGCACTGTTTCATCCCAGATCTGTTGCCCCAGCTGGCCAGTTTCAACTGTATTTGATAGAGAAGTGATCCCCAAAACAATAATCACCTTCCAAAAATCAAGAAAATAATCAAGTAGGTAGAAGTGAGGTGCTGCATTAATGTCCCCACCCAGGGCAAGGTCTGGCTGTTGTCACAAATCAGAAAATCCACACAACAGAGAAAGGTATGAACAGGCCAGTCGTGAAAAAACTTTCAAGTTAGACACCACCCAGCCCAAACGTGAGAGGTAAAACTAGATGAAACCAGGAGATGTCTGACACTTCGGGAACTACTTGCCTGGCTTCACACTGCGACAGGGTCCATGAGGGAATCGAACTGTGCCAAGCTCAGCAGGCTTCACCTCCAGCTGTGCAGTCATCAGAAGTAAACGTAATGTTTTAAAATTATTTTCGCTCCTGCTCAAAGGGTCTCTGCTTTCCACAATATGGTGATGCTGTAAAGCACAAGGTGAATGAATACACAATGGACTGATTAAATCAGGGGTTAAAAGTGTTAAAGCATCAAGCTTCACAACAGCAGACCTAGGCTATGGGCTTAATATTGGTGTTTCAGCAGCAGCACAGGCGTGCCCGCAGCATCCAGCTGCGGGAAGGAGGCAAACACCCTGAGCCGGCGCTGGGCTCCCAGGGGCAGACACCCAGCACAGAGGCTAGAAGGTGCGGCAGGGCTGAAACTCTCCTTGGCGAAAGCTGTAGATGGCACCCAAAAATCACGCGCTGTGCTCCAGCCAAGCAAAACCTCTCCCAGCCTTATTCCACAGGCTGTACGCCATTGCACTGGGCACTCCTGTCAGCACTGTGTTGCTTCTCCTACAGTTTTCTTCTCTACCCAAGTCTGGCAGCATTTTAATACCATACTAGAAAAAAGGGCCATAATCCAGGCACCAGCTGTGACATGGATTTTCTGTTTCCAACACTGTTATTCATGTTTTCCTGACAGGGTATTTAAAACAAGGGGGAAAAAAGAGTTCGAACTGAAGCAAACTTCTACATAGTGTGAAGAAGCCATCCAGCAGAGTGGATAATTTCTCTGCACAGCTTCTGTCTGGCGGGGGAAAGAGGCTTCAAATATTTAACAGACAGAATATGCTAACAGGGAGCTGTCTAGTACTTTTGCTCACCGTATCCCGAAAACATATGTCACTTATTTCTCCATATTATAGAAGTGGTAGTCTATTTCCTTTAGGAACATACATATTCCAGATTTGCTGGTTTGCAGATTCTTGCATTTGTCTCACAGTTGCAGATGACAGGAAGTTTGTTTCCCAACAAAGACACTGCAGTTGAATTGACATTTCTTGTCTCATTGTATGTAATTAGAGCTGTAGGAACTTGGTCAGCTAGGTCACACGCACAAAAACTTTTTCCTGAAATTATTAGGTTCACCACAGAAATATAACTTCAGTTTTCCAAAACCACTCCAATTTAAGTCAAATTCAATACAAAGGTCCAGCTGAAATGGCCCCACTGACCTTTAGGAACAACACGAAAAGACACATCCAGAAGCTGGTGGTGCCTCGTCCTGCACACAGCTCTATTTTCACAAATAACTGCATTCGCAGCACCAACCTGGGAAAAGGGGTTCCTGGGTCCGAGTCGCTGTTCCGACAGAGACTGACTTCTTCACACAAAAGCACATTTTGTAACTAAGGATGTACAGAGAACATGGCCTCCCAACTCCCCAACAAACTTTGGCTCTTGGCCTTTCTAAAAAGTAAAACAGGAAAGTTCGGGCACTCAAAATTTTCTCTCATTGCACTTGTATCTCTCCACCTTAAACGAATGCTGTCAAAACCCCTGCAATATTTTGTAACCTTTCTTTCGAATGTTTCATTTTATTTCTGTCATTTATTCTATATGTGCCCACAGTAGAACTCTTTATTCTGCAACAAAGGGAGATTTCCTTCTTTTAAAAGAAGAAAATGTTTCCAGCATTATATTTGGCAAGTAAAACACAAAAATTACATGTTTATTCCAGTCTAAAATGATTCCCCTTTTGCCAGCCCTGGGTACAGCTGTGAAACTGAAAAGCCTTGCCAGAGCCCTAATCATGACCATCTCCAAAATCATGGTGGAGTCAGGACCAAAACCAGAAGCGCATCCCAGAATTAACACAGTGGGAACCATCACAGGAATTATTTTGTTTACTTAAGCTCTGTTTCTCCATAAGAACTCAGTAATTTTGGTAATCCACAAACTCCAATGCAAGAGCCTTTTCTCTCCTGCGGGGCCATTTCTGTGTGTGTCAGAAATATTCAACAAGACACAAGAAGGCTGGAAATCTGGCCTAAGCACCCTTCAGCAATGCTCAGGATAGACACTTCAGTTAGAAAACATACTTAATTAAGAAGAAAAAGCTTGACTTTGCCTTTTTTTGTTTTTCTTTTTTTTTTTCTTAAACTTCCATTTCCCTTGTGTATTTTCCTTGAGAGCCGTTAATCTTACAAACCATGCTTTCTCTGGAGCTGAAAACTATGATCTTCAAAGTCAAGTACCCACTCATTTTGGGAATCAAAAGGCAATAGAAGACACAGGACCATGACCTGCTCCTATTTTTCTCTCAGTAAAGGTATAATGTGTCATGTGGAAGCACATTCAGAATGATGACTGCCTGGCTGTCAGCATGGACAAAGCCACAGGGCACCGTCCATGGCAGGCAGCAGAGAATCCCATGCAGAAGTGTCCTCAGGTTTTCCCCTTCTCCTTTACACTATATGAGCGTAAATACAAACAAATAAAAAGCCCTCTCGGCCCTATACAATGAATATGCTTTTTGTTGGATGTGATTAGGCCTAATTCCATCTGAAATCAGATGAAACCTTGGATGTAGAAAAAACCCCAAAAACATTCTAAATTAAGACAAACCAGTATTTCATTTTACAAACAGAAGAGAAAAGCTTCGTGCACAGCGTTAACATCTCCCACTGCTCTCAGAGTGACAGTCAATAGCAATGGCAGAGGGGTCTGCATCCCTGGTAGTGGGGTACTGCGACAGCTACAAAGTCTCCCTTGGAGAGCCCTGTTGCTGCAGAACTGCCTGACCAGCAGACACATGGCATCACTTGATGGCTTCGTCCCTCTCGGTCTCATTCATCTGGGCCTCCTCCAGCTACTGTGGAGGTGGGAGCTGCCAGGATCATATTTGGGTTTTTGTCTTGTGGGCATTACTAAACTTTAAAGAAAGTAATAGTGATGAAAAGGCATGAGGTGTTGTGTGACCTGAAAGAACAGAGGAAAGCTAATTGGTCTCTCAGTGTTTCTGCTCTCAGTACCTGAAAGTTGTTTTGATGGCTTTCCACAAGACAGTATTTCAGCAAGCTGTACAGACAGATAAATGTTATCATGTCTTATCACCAAAGGCCAAATCAACCCTGGAACAGAATTTCCTCAGGAAATAGGTTATGAGAATCAATTTTAAGAAATATAACTGCTTTCAGCTCCTACTTCTCCTGATTTCCAGGGCAGCAGGATCCAGCCTGCCAGACTTTACAAGTTTTGCTAGTCTGGAAAAAGAATTAAAGTAGCAGCGGCCATTTGGAAGAGCATAAACCACAAAGAAAGTGCTAGGGTCTGCAGAACTATTTCTATACAGCATCTGGCTCCCTCTGCAAAGTTTGACATTAAGTCTGCAGCTGGATAATATTTCAGTTTATTGCTCCGTGCAAAGCCTCACATGAAGCTCTTTGGAAAAAGCAACTATTAATTAGTCCTAATGAGGATACAATTTGCTTTCAGCAGGCTTACTTTATTGAAAACAGTGGAAACAATTGAGCTGAACAACAAAACAGGCTGCAATTAGAAGCTGAATGTCCACTGGCCCTAGAGCAACATGCACAGCTGATGGGTAATCACAAATTATTCTGTATCTCCCATACTAAATTTTGACTGTAATGTAGAGCATGGGAGAGGTATGGTATGTATCCTATCAGGCTTGAACTTCTCAACTTTAACTTGATAAGGGAAAAAATACCCTCTGAACTATTTTTATTCCTTGTCAATTCTTTATCAGGAGCCAAAACATGTCTGGAAATGGCAGCAGCAGTGACAACTCTGTATTAGGAGCCAAAACACATCTGGAAACTGCAGCAGCAGATGTGGGAGGGAATCAGAAGACTTCTCTCTCTGACATCCTCTGACAGTCTGAGAAGTCAAAATTATTTCTAAAAGCTGAACTCAGCACTGTGTGTGGAAGGGTATTTGATTACATGAACCAAAGCTATCCACACAACTGCGAATTCCTGAACTATTGAAGACCACCATAACAGAACAGAGTAGGGAACTGGCAGAGGGGAATGCTTTAGGTTGCTGGTGATAATTAGTAAGCCAAAAAGGTCTCACAGAATATTAGGTCTTTGCAACAACAACAAACTGACATCAATTTCCCCAGATGTCTGGTGTTCAGGCCTGTTTTCAGGTACTGTTCTCCTTTCCCTGCCACCACAGAAAGTGACATCCAACTAGAACTGCCTGTGGGGATCAGTGATACAGGTAATCCCAGCAGTGTGTGGGCAACTTTACACTCCCTTTTCCCCGGACTCCAAACCCAGGAAAGTGACAGGACATCCATTCCTTCTCCTCTCAGCATATAAAACACATGTTCTGAGCTCAGGCTCAGATTTAAATCTGATTAACAGTTTGCCATTTCCCTTTCCTCCTCCTTTTCTTCAGTCTTTCACTCTCTTCAGTTCTTTCTCTTAAACATTTGCCCGTGTGCCATCTTTTCACATATTTTGATGTGTGTGGGTGCATGCACACATTTGTGCACAAAAAACAGGACTGGAGAAAAGCTGAAAATATACCAAAAAGCAAGACTCTGTCCAACAGCCTTGGAAGGTTAGTGGTGGAAGAAGAGGTAGACTAACCTGAGGAGGGAGGAGGACAAGGTCAGAGGAGGGTATCCTTAGGTCTCCAGAAGAAGGAAGATGAGAGATGTGGGAGTTCTAAGAAGAGAGGGGAACAGGACGGGACATAATTGCTGAACTAACTTACCCAGTCCTCCTGTTCAGCAGCCTGTACTGTTCTGGCAACACTTAGAGCATGTGCTTTACTTCCAAGGAATCAGCCAGTTAGTACTCCACATATACACTATTATTTGTTACCCTCACTAATTTCCTCTAAACTATTACTCTTGAAAGTTATCCAATATGATTGTAGAAGAATATTTAATTAATTAGAGATGGCTTTAAAGTTTCCTTTTACCTTTCCTATCCTTGTAGTAATTCCCCTTCCCTCACTTCAGTAGCTCAAAAAACAGAAGCAGAAGATAATTTATTAAAACCACTGTTTTTCATCCTCGGATGCCTTTAATTGTCCTTGAGTTTTGAAAAAAAACCTTTGAAATAAAGTTATCTCTGAATTCTTATCCCCTGGAATATCTCAGAAATGTGCCCACATACTGATCTGGCTTTGTTTCTTTGCCCTCTTGTACATCCTTTGTATCCCCAGCTGGTCCTGTTTGCATCTGGAGTGCAGCAGAAGAGACACAGTAACAGAAAAAAAGCTTGACAAGTGTCATCAAGGCTATAATCTGATGCAATGGAATTGTACAGGAAACCTTAAAAAAAAGCCTGAAAAAATCTGATTCCAGACATTTCCACACATATATTTTTCTCTGTAATTCTTATTTTATTCCACAGAATGTTATTTCCTATATTTCCAGCAGAAGTTAATCCATCAAAATAATAAAAGAGGGTTTTTTCAGTATCTCTTGCCCTTAGATCATGACTACACTGAGCTGAATACAACAGCAATTTATATTCTTTTCCAAATGCTTTTATGCAACAAGAACTACTCTAATGCTCATTTGCTGAACCTTGGTTTTTTCTGGTACCCTCTATGCTTGGGGAACACTTTAAGAATTATAGGAAATCTAACTTCTACATACAATCAATATGAAGATTTTAAATAGCTCCTATTGTACCAAAGTGACCTCACACAATCCAAAACCAGAGCCAAAATGGAACAAAAGAAAAAAACAGGGTTTAACAAAGATAAAAAGCAGCATATACAGCTCTACATACAGCTGTACATGCCTGCTTCAGTGAATAAAGGAAATGTTACACATCAGAGAACAAGCAACACTGAAGAATAATCAAGTGTAAATTTCTATAGTTCCAATGAACCAACATTTTCACGTACTCCTTTTTATTCGGAAATATAGGAAGCATGTTGTTATCAGAAGTCAAAAGAACCAAGGCCTGACCAGTCTCTCCAAGTTTGGTTACAAGGGCACCCTTGAACCAGTCCAGCCCCACCAAAACCCAGTCTCCCATCTGTATCACAACCTACTACGTGCCGTCTCTTCATCTAGAGATCACAGAAACCAGGCAATCAATCCTGTAGCTCACTGATTTGACTGAAAATTAACCCTGCAATAAAACAAGTAACTAGAAAGATCCCTGACTTGCAACGTGCTCATGGGACCTTTGGATCCAACCCAGAGGAACGACAGGAAAACACTGCATCCCTATTATTTCATCAAAGGGGAATCTTGCCCATTGTGCTTGGCTGATCATATAGGTTGCATCAGCTTCCAGGACTGGGTGAAGGATGAACTTTACAGACTAAGCACAGAGGGTACAAAGATGAGATTGGACGCAGAGCTCCAATGACAAAGGGCCACTGGGTCCTACCAAGATCCCTTGGTTTTTGCTGTTTGAATTCTCCAAGCTTCAGCCTAATCTATATCTGTCAAGTCCACTTTGTCCACATTTAATGCCCTCCATTCTTTTAACATGTCTGGCATTAATAGAATTGTTTAAAAAAATAATCCATCAAACCACAAAAAAAAAAAAAAACAACCCTGGAGAGACTGAATACCCAAGACCACTTTTCACTTAAATGCTTCAGTTAAGCAAATAACTGATTAAAAAAAGAACACAGGAGATGATTCCCAATTTTTGCCACAAAATATGAATTTTGACAGGGCAAATCTTGTACTCATCCTAAATTAGTAATGAAAATTCTTTCCAGTTTTCTGCAATATATACATATATAAACATTTAAATAAGGGTTGTCTGCATTGTTTTCTCCTCATTTGTTCTACGAAAGATTTTTGACTTATAACAGGTGCAGACAGAAAAACTAATTAAGGTATTTAATCTATGAAGACTACTTTCAGAATGGCTTTGTCACTGTTTTTATACATCTCTTATGGTATGACAACACTGAAATGAAAAGTCCCACCAGTTTACAAGTTTTGAAAAGTCAAGACAGTCTCTAAGGAAAAGTATTAGTGCATGAAATTAAACTACAGATAGAATTGTTCCACTTGAAATATTTGAGCGCGACTTATTTTATTTGTGATAATGCAGATTCTTCATATTCACAGTAAAATAAATACTGGCCAAAGAACAAAAGGCGTGAAAACTGTCTAAGGTTACCAACATTTCCCATACACTCAGACTGAAATCCTGCTTTCAAATTGTTTCCAAAATTATTTGTTCACGGCATAGCTACCATTTCTTTAATGGTGAGTCTCTAGTTGAACTGAATACTAATCACTTAGAAATTTTGGACTCGATATTCAACTGACACCAATTCAAGTTTGTTCCAGAGGGTTCACAGCATCCATTTAAACCAGCACAGCCCAGCCTGTCTTTCAGAACCCTAAGTGTAATGACATTTAAAATTCAACTTCTTAATAAGTGACCACAGTCTACACTGATGTGAATCTAGGATGAAAAGTAACTCTACTACACTTCTGCCTTGAGTGACAGACTAGCTGATCTAATCTAGAAGAAAATAAAAAAAGAAAAAATATAAATACATCTTCTGAAGAGAAAACAGGTAAGAAATTGTAGTGGCCAAAACTGTTAGGGAACTGCAGTCAAATAGCCTGGTGTCTAGTCCCAAACAGACTAATATTTAAGCATTATGCTTCCCTTTCCACACCAAATACCATTTTATTGCTGTGATTTATATAATGAATACATATTTTTCGCTCTTTCTTCCTCTCCTCAGAAAGCTGCCTTCTGATCATGGATACGTTATATATTCATGCTCTTTTGTAGAAGCTTGTAGCTGACGAGAACCATGAAAGATATTTGGTTACAATACTTACAAGGTCAAAAACCTCAACACAGGACTAAATTCCTCCTCTCTGATCATATGTAGACTAAGCTGCTTCATCATGTGAAAACCGGAGCTGTTGGGTGAATGCAGAGATGCAGTGTTAGATGCTCCAGGGAACTGATAAACCCAGAGGTACCCAGCCCTGGAGCTTATCCATCTCTGAGCCGAGCAGGGGACAGGGAGTAATTTTATGGTTGCAAATGGTACACTACTTTCAGCATATTATAATCCTTCCTCGGATCTGGCACTGTATCAGACCTTGCTAGGGGATACTCAGCTTCACTGGGTGTTTACAGGTCAGGTACCAAAGGCAATTACCACAGCTGCTAGCATTATTAACGAAGTATCACTGGCAGCTGACATTACAGCTAGCCATCACTGCTCAGCAAGCCCGAGCCTACTGCAAACAGATCTGTTCTTTTACTAACTTAAACATTGCTTCTGGCTTCCTGTGCTTTTTTTTTCATCTGGAATTGCACTGAGAGTCCACTAGAATGTTTTTCCTGCCCCTCCAGCCACATCAGCATACCACCTCTCCCCTCTGCGATCTTTTGAACTTGGAGAACAACAACTTGTCTTGCACTTTCAAACCAAAACATTCCTTGTAAGCCTCCAGCATCTCCATCTGCAACAACTGGAGACTCTTCAAGGTCAAGCACAGAATAGCTTTTATGCCTACAAGTAGCAGACTCCCCAAGGAGGCTTATCCTCTACAGCAGCTCCTCTCATTTAAAACATCAATTTGGCAATATTTAAGTATTTAATCAGGTGCTCATTCCACTGATTTTCTGGTCACACTGACATTTTTGAAAGATACAAACTTTTAACGTAATTTATGTAATTTTTATGTAATTTTATGTAATTTTTAAATGTAATTATACTGTAATTTTTAAATGCAATATTTATTTTTGAAATACTTTTATCTTACATAACTATAGGAAGTTTTACTTTTTGTGTCAGGTTACTCAACCGTACATTTATCTTTGTTTTCCAACATATTTTAAACTGACACATATTGAAAACCATACAGTATCTCTCCTTAAGCTTATAGCATCTCTCCTATTTTTTCAACCAGGAAAGTAATTGTTCCGGTTTGCCTGTGCAACCGTATGAACTGTTAGAAGTGATGCTCTGAAGTAAAAGAAGTCAGACATGAGGTCTGAACTCAACATGCAGACCTGTTGTTGGCAAGTCAGAACAGAACAGTCATTTATTCCCTCTGCATTTCAGCTCCTGTAGCAAGTCTAATAACACCTTCCCTCTCCCATCGTCTTTTGAAATTTATTTTCTGAAAAACATACAACATCCAATATGTCGTGGTCCGTCATAGTGAGGCTACAATAATAAAAGCATGAATGAGTGGTATGTATAGCACATGTGCTGTATACAGTAGCTGAGAAGCAGGTGAATTTCCTAATGCAA
This sequence comes from Pterocles gutturalis, assembly GCF_000699245.1. Classification (NCBI taxonomy): domain Eukaryota; kingdom Metazoa; phylum Chordata; class Aves; order Pterocliformes; family Pteroclidae; genus Pterocles; species Pterocles gutturalis. The sequence continues at coordinate 19,674 of NW_010115750.1, read as the reverse complement.
AATCTAAGGCTCCTGTAACAGTTTCAGGCACAAGATCCAGTGCATTCACAAGTGGTCCCAGTAAGTCCACCACACAATGAATGAAGTGCTGCTACATCCTACAAAGGTGCTCGTAACACAGTACTGGGAGCTTAATAAATGCTTCAGTGGCTAATCGAACTGAACACTTGATGAAAGCAGCTTCTTTCTCATTGTCCTGATTTACACACCACTGCTGTAGTTGTCTACACTGCCAGGTACGTGTTTGCATTAATGTTTCATGCACTGGCCACAAACTCATACTCCAAAGCTACAGTATTTTACAGCAGTATGTCAAATGCCTAGCCTCACTGCATTCATTTTTGCAAGTTTATCCACATTAGGTTAACTCTGAAAGTATTTAAGACAAGATGCTTTAAAAATACGGTTATACAGAGGTACAGAACACACTGAAGATTTTGTCTCCAACAGTTAAATGGTATCGAATCATGTGGGTAGCTGAATATTCAGGAAAGAAAATGCTTGAATCAAACACATGATATCTCACTCTGGAGTGGTACCATCAAAATAAAATGTCATCTATAGTTATCAATATTAATGAAAATTAGCAATGATTAGTCAAGGACATCCATTCAAAGGTTAAAAGTGATTCTGGATTAATATATTACAGCCCAAACTGTTTCTCCTGGGAAAAAACTATTAAATGATTGAAGTACCTGTTTCACATACCAAAGCCAATATAACCCAGAAAAAAACCCAAAACATCAATTGAATGTACATTTATCAAGTTCCACAGCCTTCAACAACAAGCTCTTTGCAAAACTCAGTATCTAACCCAGGGTAAAACATAAATCATCATTTGAAGGAAAGAAACTGCTGCTGAGAGCAGAGAATAATGCTTAGTAAGTTCAAGCTCAGCCTCTTGTGCTGAGGCACAGCGCAGACCTCGACAAGCTAGCTAATACCTTGGAGGGATTGATCCATTCTATCCTGCCCCAGCCAAAATGCATCCTTCATAACCAAATGACATGTCAAAGCAACATAATAGTTCAGAGAAGCTGCTACCCCATTTCTGCAGGTGAGAAAGCATCCTACATCTAACCTATGTCACAGTACTGGGGAGCAACCTGTCTGTAACCCTCTCACTGCTGTCACAGACTCCTAGCCTTTTATCTACAAGGCTCTCACTGTTGCAGAGCATACACTACCAAAGGCCCTAGGAAGAGGAGGGATTTCCAGATACTACATGTCCCAGCTCCCAATCTGTACAGATCTTCGTTGCACAAGAAAAGACCAAAGCATACCTAACCAAATTTTTCCTAATAGACTTTTCATACAAGTAGAATTAATAGAAGGAAAAAATAATAGTAATAATTTTAAAAGGCAAAGACACACAAGCTTGTGACTCCTGAATTTGCCTGCTGATGTTCAGATAAAATACATATGTGCATTGATGCAACAGAGCCCTCACAGCAGACAAGGCTCTTGACAAGGGCTGTGAGAAATAAGCACACACTGCTAATGCTCTGTATACCTTGCAAGCTCCTGGACACAATTCAAGAGTCACCATCCAGCTGAGCTCTGAAACAAAACTGCTCCAGTCAAGAAATGTTTCCTTGTAGCAAACAGCACCGCAAATTCAACATATCCCTGATGGAACAGCCTGAGCCTCATCTTTAGTTAGAGCGGCACCTCATTGCTTTTGGCTCTTCCTTTGCAAAGCATCACCAGCCCAGTTTTGGAAATACAATGTACTTGAGTTGTATGTTGGCTGCTCTCACATGGGGGTTGGAGTGGGTAAGGAAAGCAGAGGAAAAAGTTCTGCTTTCCTCAGCATAAGTTGCACAAAACTGTCAAAGAAATCACTCGAGTAAATTTTGATCTCTAAGAGGAGTCCACCTTGAAGGCTCAGTACTGGTTTACCTGATTAAGTCTCCAGCACAGGAACAAGGGACCGGTCCTACCAGACTGCCCTGGCTGCACAGCTGTACCCCGAGCATGCCGCTGGGCCGTGAATCTCTCCCTAAGTGCAGTCACCTTGTCCCTAGATGATATCAACTGCAACCGTGTATGCTGCTTTTATTGCACTCTGTCAAGGATAAGAGAGCATGAATTTGGATCAGCAGCATCTAAATTACAACCTGAACAGGATTACTGGCATGTTGCAACCACGTATGTTATAGCTGCTTGTTTCCTCACTTATAATTGCTATTCAGACAGATCAAATTTACTTGTTTTTTTAAGGATTCCTGTTACTGCTTCCCCATGAACAGGCTTATTCTCTTATGTAACCACAGAGACCTTGAATAAATAAGCTTTGCCCAAGTATGTAAAAGAGGAAGAAAATTTGTATTTCTCAACTTGATGCGTAAGACACCAGAAGACTCACCAACCTCACGTGGCACATTGCCCCTTGGTGCACAAAAAAAAAACCCCACAAACCTCAGGATGGCAGACGGACCTAGGACAAGCCCTTGAATTAGGAGGACTCAAATTTGGCTCCTCCCTAACCCTTCCTGGTCTCCTTGTGTCCTTAGTCACTCTTCGGTAAAAATGGGCTTACCACAGTTACCCCCTTGGTAAAGCACTCGGAAATAATCAATTGCACAGCCTGATTAGAGTTGTTATTGCAAATCATTTTCCACCACTCTGAGCTACAAATGTATTAAGACAGGCCACCATAATTGAAGTTAAGAGAGCTTTTTAGACATTTTTTTCCTCTACACCCTCCCTTCTCCTAATAGACTCTGTTTTAAAGATCCCTGCATTCAGTGGGGGGTTTTAGCCAAGCAAAACCAGACAGCTGCAGAAAAGGTGCCTGATAGCAGGCTGCAGATGACAGGGACCGTGCTGCAGCAGTGCCCCTCAGTAGGGTGCTTCCTCCTGTGCCCCCTGTCCTGCACCAGTCCCAGCGGGTATGAACGGGACAGACATCAGTGTCACCTCCCAGGAACACAGAGAGAACTTAGGGCAGCACTATTCCTCTTCCCTTGCATGCAATCCCCACCCACAGGATGACCTGTTACCACCACCTCTTCCATTTATAGCTTTTGATAAAAACCAAAACAAAACCCCAAGCCCCCAAAAATCAAAGCACTCTCCTGCCAAAAAAATCCAAAAAACCTAAAAAACCCACAAAACAAACAAATCTACATCAAGCATTTCAATGAATTACTCTTTTACCAGAGAGTGGCTGTTATTAAGCAGAGCGTGCTGTATTCTCAGTTGCTGGACCAGACAGGCAAGTCCTGTTTGTGATCCCTTCGCTGCCTCTGACAGTCCACTGCATCCCTCACCCACGGTTCCCCCCGCAGTCGGGGCCATTTCATAACCAGCACTATTTCCCTCAGCTTGGTTTGTGTCAAGGCACAAGTTCCAACGAAAAATACAACTCCAGAGCAAGCCAGCATTTAGAAAAGGGGCTAATAAAATACTCTATCTCCTTTTGCTGAGGATACAGAATGAAGGAAGCATCTTGTGGAAAAAAAGAGTTTTATTGGACTATCCAATATTGCTGGGACAAAAATCACCAACACATGTTCCTACCTTGACACCAGCCCTTCTTCAGGTGCCATGCAATGGCCCAGTCTGTCTGTTTGCTTCCTTGTGCTGAATAGGCAGATAACATACCAGAGCAGCAGAGATGGAAACGAAAAGTCCACGCCCAAAAAAGCTGTGAGCGCAGCGGCGTGCAAAGAGGTTTACTAAAGCAAACTTTACTCTGCATTAGCCTCCACGATGACAGCAAGGGGACTGGGGCACAAAGCACCTCAGTAAAAGCTGAGCTAATTCCTCAAGGACTCTGGGGCCACTAAACCCATGTAACTGCATCTCTTCCACCAATCATACCAGCTGGTACACCCACCATGATATGTTTGCATCTTCTGCTATGAACAAATACAGATATATAGGACAATACAAATCTAATCAATGGACTAGAAAGCTTAAAAATTAATTTAAATGCACTAAAGTGATCCCCTTTTGATGTTTCTGCTCAGAGTTGTTGATCTACTTGCTTTTAATACAGGTATACTGCTGCACGCAAAGGCATGTGATTTGATGACATTTTAAAAGGAAAATATTTGAAATGCAGGACAAAGATGATCTTTACATGTCTTAGATATGAGCAGACAAAGAAATGTAAATAAGTAATGATAATACTTGCAAACAATGTCTTACAGTACTGACTTAAAGCAGTAGCTGAGCAACAGTTTGGCTTATTTCTCTAGAACTGAAAAAAAAAGCATCTGTCACTTTCAAATACCATTTTATATTTACTGTTTTAAGTTACTACTCAAAGTTTTAATACATGCTAAAGCCAAGCTTCTGAAGCCAAGCTCAAGTTTCTGAAAAGCACAAGAGCACATGGAAGTTTTTTTACTGCCTTCACTGTCTGGTGAAGAAAGAGTGATGTCTCAACAGGTAAATACCTCCCCATAAAGAAAAACGACAGAAGACAGCATCCTCCAGATTTGCATGGTCTTCTATATGTAATTCTCAACACATGCAAACTTTGCACCTTCAGTTATATTTATCATTCATCAGCAACTTGGTTTAACATCAAGTAACAAGTCAATTTAAAGAATTCAAAGCAAAGTCTCAACAGAAGCTTTGAGTCTAGGCGATACTCTCTCAGGATGGGCAAATATGCCAGAAACAAAAGACAAAAAATGCTTCTATTTTAAAACTTGTTTCATGGTTCTTTGCACTTTCTTGCATCCAAGCAGCAACACTTACTATATTCTTAAAATTTCCCCTCTCATCACACTTAACTTGACTTTCAGTTGCCATGCATAGTACAATGCCATCAAATCAAGATTTCATCTGAAGAGCTGAAGTGATTTAGCTCAATGCTGTAGAAATATTAAGTCAGTCACAATTATATTTCCATTCACCCCTCCGCATTTTATTCGAAGTATCTTTTTATTCATTCAACTATCAATTACTCTACACATATTTAGGCAGAGACAAAGTGTCTTAAAGTATCTGAACATGAAGAAATTTGAAGTAATTTAGCCTACACTATACTACCATACTAATGCAATATCAACTTAAATACTTCATTTTCAGAGGATGGAGATACTGTTTTAAAAGAAGCTGAAACAGATAATGGTACACACTAATAAGATTTAAATTAAGTTATAATTGAGTAAATATTCATGAGATAGCTGCTTATAAATTATGTACATGAGAGCTTCAGAGCAACGTGGCTTAATGGAGTTTGTCCTCACAAACTGTCAAGAGGCTTTCAGCTGAGGAACGAGCACCTTCTCAAAAAAGAAAAAAACAACAAGCGGCTTATTCTTTTTCCTCAGTGTGAGGCTAATCAGCAAAGCACAAGCTCAATATTTGAGTAAATTTTTACCTTCAGCAGCTGGTTTTAGAAGCAAAGTTAATCTATTAATTTTATATGTGGCTTCCTATTTCTCTGCACCAATATAAAATGCAATTTGTAAATATTAAAAATTCATACAGAAAAAGTAATCGCTATAAAAGTTGTATTAAGTGTCAAAGTATTAATTCAAGACGTTAGTCACTCAGCAAGCGAACAGTAGATGGTGCATCTTTTTCTCCTTTTCAGTTCTTTTAAATGGGCAAAGAACCCAAAGCACACGTGGGAAAGCCAGGCAATTTGTTGAAACTAAAATTAAATACATTGAGAAAAATTCCTTGCTTCTAAAGCCATGTCCATTTTAAGCCAATTCCACCACGGGCAAATGCCCTGATCTACTCTGTATGGGCACACGTTCACCCCTCCTGCTGTGCCTCATGTTAGGCTCCCCAAACCCTGGGGCTGTCTGTGGCAGCAGAGCTGGGCATCACTCCAAACAACGGCAGGCAATGGCAGCCTCTGCTGCAGGGTCCCCTGCGTACAAACAGGCACAGACTAGAGGCTCTCTGCATTCAGTTTTCTACCGAGTAGATGGATTTTTTTTTCCTTTATAACCAGTGTTTTATTAATTCATTTTATGTGGCTTTGCATCAGCCTACATCTGTACATTTCTCACTGAATAAGGCAGACCAGCTGGAACAGGCGCAGGATAGCGAGGCGGTTTGTTGTTCAAACTCATCCCCAGCTTTTCATTGACTGGTGAGCATTCATACCAAACTGTAAGAAAGCTTCTGACCTGCCAAGGAAGACCTGTAACTGCAGTTCATGCGCTCCTACTGCTTGTACACCTTTGTGGTAGAATTTCAACATATTTTACCAACAGGAATTTCCTAAATCAGAAGCAGTAAGGTTGCTTGCTAGGTGAGCTAAAGAGAAAACTGATATGAGACAGACACTGGACTTAGTTTGTCCTTCATCCCCTCAAAAATAAACACATGCACAACTTTTGTTCCCAGAGCAAGGCTGTGTACTAAAGAGCCTCTTTGATCCACGCACATGAAGCCAGGTGGAAGCTGGGATAATTTGCCTTGTCCTTTTTATGGAGATAGACCCTGCTACCAGAAAGCCTGCTTTTGGAGCAGAAGGATTGCCATTTGACAGGGTCTGAACAAGAAGGACATTTTAATTAGACTTTTAGATAATGCATACTCCACATATTCTTCAATTAAAATAAAAGAAAGGAAAAAAAAAAGGAGAGCGCTTCTGGCATTTAACTGGAACTCTTGCACAACAGAGGGTAAATTTACCTGGATAATTTTGACAGATTAATGCCATGTGTCCTCAACGCAGAAACAGAAAGGCTAATGTAAATGCATCCTGCGACATGGACACACTGTTAAGAGTCAGTTTATTCTTCCAGCTCTGTGTTAGGCTTTCAGTACCTAAGCAGGGGAGCTGCTTGCACCATACCACTTCTTTCATTTCCAGAAAACTAGGAAGAAAAAAAACAAAAAAAACTAAACCAAACCTAAACAGATTCATGACTTGCCTCTTCCAAACCATGAGTGGAGACAGAATTCTGGTTTTATCACTTGCCAGGACACTCCCAGCTGAAAATCACCATTTGTGTTTCACACACTTGGCAGGTGCTGTTGCAGTGGCGACTACATTGTCAAGGCTGTTGTGACACTTAGCTACATTCCTACTGACAAATGTACACCAGTCCCAGCCCTCACCCGATGGAAGAATAGAGATCCCAGATGGGGGTATTCACTGCTACATGCTATACTGTGCTTTTAATCCTGAACAGCACTACAGCATTGAAACCTCACGGAAATTTCACTAGAGACAAGAAGTTTTTGTTAAAGAGCCTATATAAAGTGTATCAAGAATTTTTTTATCTGGTTGGTTTTACAGAAGAGGTCTAATATTCAAATTTTCTTCCTGCACAATGGAGAAAGGCATGCATAGAAATTAAAAACAGATTATAAAAAACAGCAAGTTATACCATCTTCAGCAAAAAATGGCATGGAAACAGTCAGAGACAACAGCAGGGTTGTTTTTTAAATCTTTTATGACTTTTGAAGGTAGATGTATAGCAAATTTATTGTTTTATTATTTCATAACTTTCATTTCTAATAACAGCACATATTTTAATATTGCTCGAGATGGTAAATTTTACAACATATATAGAATTTTAAATTGATCCTGATAAAAGTACTAGAATACGAAAATAAATCTACATCAAACAAATATACTTGGATGTTCATGTGCATAGTAGAACATTAATATTGGAAAAGAGTAATAAATAAAACATTTTTTATTATCTTTGTGAAGGACCGTCCTTGCTTGAAGGAGTCTTGGGAAACTCTCAAGCAAGCTTGTAATCCTCTCAATATTATCTCTTCTGAGTGCAAGTGGCAGAGACATCCTTCACCAATTCTACTCATGGAGATACTAAAAAACCAGCACTGACACATTAGCCATGATTTTTTTTTTCCTGACCAAAAAGCCCTGAACTCCACAGAGCTAAACTGCCTGGGCCCAGTGCCTCACTGCTGCAGCTGCACTGTGTTGGTTGTAAAGCAAAGCAAACTCTCGCTAGGACAGATTTTTCTTTTGCAGCTGCTCTATTGGACAGCATACCACATCTTGAGCCAGCAGCAACATCTCCTAGCTTATGGGCAGCACATTGCCATTTTGTATTCTCCAAAAATTTTAATGGCCCAGCAAATTTGAAAAATGAAGCACAGGTTAAGCAAAATCTAATGCTGCTCACAACATACTTGTATAAAGAGACTGTAGATCACATTAAAATCATTCAGTAGTACTGGTTCCTAAAAAAGAAGGTACCATATCCTCACACAGGATGGGAATAACATTGCTTATATGAAATAGGATCAGCCATGTTCAACTCCAAAACAAAAAGGAAAGTGATGGAGCCACACCATGCAGCAAAACTCCACTCTAGGAGAGCACTGGTGACTGCATGCACAAACCCGCTGATCACCCTCTCCTCCCCTGTGCAACTGGACTCCTTCCGTTCCTGCTTGAACTCTCTTATCCCTAGTGATAATTTATAATTGTGTTTGCTTTCTAACAACTCATTTGCTGATTTTTCTTTCCATTTGCTTTAAAATGACAGCGGAAGAAAACTAGGCATGTTTTCACAGACATAGTTAGAGATACTGACATACACTTCACTGCAAAAAAATCTATTTTTGCTTCTTTTGATCCTCAACAGATAAACTATTCTTAGAAAGGAAGTGCCAACGTAATTAGACAGGCTAATTTTAGAAACCCTGGCTAGCTGGCTATTTTACTGAGAAATCTTTCTCAAGTAACACAGATGGTTAAAATAACAGCAATTAAGAATGTGTGAACCAAGTCATACAGAGCTCAACCTCTAAAACAAGCAAACTCAAATATATTAAACAATTTGATTATACAAGAAAGCATTATCTGAACAAATCAGAGGCTAATCTAGTTTCAAATTGCAAAAGCTGTAAATTTTGCAAGTTCAGGAGAGCAGTGAGCCATGTTTTAACTACAAGAAGCTGTACAGGTTTCTCCTCTTCATGATGAGGTTTGACATACTTTCCTTGGCAGAGAGCGTACAAAGATCCTCAAGACTTGAGAGGGCAACAGTTTCTGCATTTCATTTGTCCTGAAATGACCTGGTGTTTTCAGAGCATTATTTGTTCCTTAGTTATATTTATGCTGAATCAAAACCATCATATAAAAGTCCAAATTGTGGGGATTAAAGAAATAACGACTTCACATAACTGTTACCTGGAGCAGCCTGCTTAGGGAGGCTCAGTCTCAAAATTCTGTGACGAAAGAACATCTCCTAGGGGAAATACGAGTAGTGTAAAATGGAAAACAAGGACAGAACAGAACAAACTGATGTGAGATCCACTGACTGCAGCAGATATTTATACATCTAAGGCTGATTTTAGAAAAACAAAGCCATAAGATTTGGTGGGGAGAGGGGCAGGAATTAAAAGAAAACAATGCAAACAGAAATGATGCCAAGACGTCTCTTAACATCTATCTTCTAGCAAAAATAGCTGCAATAACAGAAAAGAGTTCTGATTAATATCAAATCAGGCAACTTTCATGAGTAAGCTTTTTAACCTTAACTGACAGGCAAAATAATCTTAATAAAAAGGTATACACATAATTTCTTTAAAACTGATGAATTTAATTAATACAAATTAATGGCCATTAAAAATACAATTATAATATAGCTTAAGGGCTCCATTTTGCACATGAGGATTGAAAAATCTTTAAAAATAGATCCCCTCTTTCTGAATTGGGCAATAGCCATGAAGGCAGGTGATGAATTTTAGCAGACTGCAGCTGCAAAGGCACACAGGACTCCACAACCACCTGACGAGTTCAAGGCTGCTGCAGCATCTTCCCCTTTCTTGCTCCAGGTACCATCGTGTGCCTATACAGACTTGCACTTAGGAAGGTACTGAAGAAGAGCCTCCCTCAACCCCATGCTGTCTGGGACAACGTTTGAGACTTCTACCTTGCTAACATCTCATGCAGTCCAACTCATTAGACATTCTTCAAGCATCCTGAGAGCCTGGGAGGAATCTAATACTGTTTTATAAATGTTTCTGCGGAATTCTCCCTGCTAGCACAACCTTATAGCTTAGCATCTTCAACACAAAGTAACAACCAGCAACTGATCCTGTTCAGTGCAAATCATACTCCTACAATAGTTACATCATCTTTCCTTTCTCCCAATCAATTAATTTACAAAGGGAAAGCAATGAGATATTCAGAACTACACTATATCTTACATAGGTATAGCGAAGCCAAACCATCTTCTGTTATGCTCTTTTCTGTTATCTTTACTTAATAAATTTTCACAAAATAACTTTAGAAAATAATGAAAACACTGTGGACTCTCTGATCTTCTTTACTGCTAGGCATCTCAGCAAGTTCCTAGAGTCCTACACCTCTGGTAAATCCATTCTTTCATCAACAGACCAGCACTGCTAATCCCAGACATCAAGGTAACCATTCTCGTATCAGTGATATGAGCCAACCAGGTTTAAGATCCCATAACTCAGTTATGTGACCATGACAGTAATTTATAACCCTTGCAGCACTCAGCAGCTCATCACTGGTCCAGATAATAATGGGGAAGGAGTATTTCTGCTTGTTCTTTTTCATAGTTGAATCCATTCTTGAGGGACAGAACACGTCCATGTTGGGTACACCTGCACATCTGAAGTCTTGGCTGTGCTCACCATACCATACTTCCCAACATACAAATACCAGATATAAGCAGATATGCCAGTCTTCCTATACTGGCTGCCAGTTTGTTTGTATTGTCCCCATCCTACCTTAGTTTTTAAGCCACTTAGGATCTGCCATTCTTAGTCATTGATAAAAATACCATCAACATCCCTCAGCAAACCTGGTATTTTGCTTCCCTGCTCCATCCCTATGCAAGTCATTAGTTTGGTTCAGTAAAATTCATCCTGTAGCATTAACGTCTAAACATTAGATACGATTTGCTATTAGCAGCCATCTGTACAACAGACCAGTTCCGCTTACTGTGGGCAAAGATGTGATCTTCCATTTACCCACAAGCAATCCTCAAAATTGGGTTCCCTTTTTCAGCTGTATGTATGTATGTACCTGTCCATAGCTATGCGTATCCTACCCTTACACAGACTGTATTTGTAATAGAAAGACTTTCCATCGAGGTACATTGCAGGCAGTTTGCCTTGCAATTGAAATAGTAAAGAGAGAAGCAAAATTTTAAAGGTTACATATATTGAGACAATTTCTGAATTCACATTTTTGCCCCTGTTCTTCACTCTAAACAAATACAAGAGACCAAGCACATCCCATAATGTTTAGCTCTACAGCACAGCAAAGAAGGATCAGGGCTGTGTGCTAAGCCCTGAAGCAAATGAAGTGATGGATGACAAAGAAGTTTTAAAGTATTTCAGCTTCTTATCTACCTCTTCGCAGTGTACTGGGTAATAAAAATCAAAAGAGCATCCATTTCCAAAAGCTATTCACAGGCTTAGAGATAAGCAAAGCTCTGCATGGGGTGTGATCTGAACACGTACTTATGGAAACGTCAGCTTTCAACAGTGTCTTATGACAGATTTTGGTTCCTGTTACTAATCTTCCTAGCTGGATATCATCCCCACAGAGTCACGATTACTGAGCTCCATAACTGTCACAGGCATGAAAAAGGAAGCCGAATATTGCTCTTCATTTCTTCTGATCTTTCTTATCATCCCTCTTCAAGTAAACTCTTCTCATAATTTATTTTCTTTCCCATTTTTTCCCCTTTGATTTTCTTTCTGTTTCTCAGCAGAATAGATAGTGGCCGTAATGACATAACAAAAACACTTGCATCTCTGCCATCCTGGTTCCCATACAGCTACAAGTCATAACAGTCAAGTTCAGCATGGCACACGTTCAAGCATAAAAGGAGGCCAAAAACTGACTGCTAGTAGGAGAAAGTAAGAAACCTCTTTCCCCAGTTTGACGTCTGTTGTCATCAGAGAGAAGATGTGGATGTAAAAGTACTAACATGTGCTTTATTTCATTGGGGAAATGATCCTTCACCAGTCAGGTTAGCAGGCTACAGACTAGCCCTCTTTGGGTTTAAGTGCATTCGCTACTAAAGAAAGGTGTCATAGCACATTTACCTGCAAACCTTTAATGCATACCAACACCCTTTCTCAGTCCTGCCTTGGAGACATCACCTCTTCTAGAACTTGACCACATGTATTATTTTGTTGAACTACTATGTTAAATGTAAGAGTGCCTTCCCCAGGCTGGAAATTCTTGTCTATGAAAGTCAAGGGATCCAGGAAGTTACTTCCAAAAATTCTCTAAAGCTTAGTAGTCCATACTAAACCCCAAAAGTCACGCTCTCTCTTACAAGCCTGTTTCTGGTGTTTTCAGCATCCCACTAGAGTGTTATTTGAAAGAGAAGATGCTAAAGAACTCAAGTTGCTTTCCATCTAAGTTACTTTTAAGAGAAGCATCGCAAGTTTTGGTCTATTTTCAAGTTAGCTGCGGTCACTAATAAAAGTGTCAATCTTTCCCCCTCCTTCCCCTTCTCTTTTTTTTTTTTTTTTTAAAAAAAGACTGTTATGAAGAATTGCAGCAAAATGAAAGCATTCTGAAGTCATTACAAGAGTCACATTACTCAGATCTGTGGACCATTAAATATATTGAGAAAAGCCAGAAATTTAATTGTAAACAGAAACGCATTAACAGGAAATGCAACAATGAAAGGCAAAATTGTGACTCCTGAGATGGTACAAAAGGTGGGAAAGCTCTGAGGGACTCAGGAGGCTGACTTCAGTCTCAGAAGCAAGTGTGAATCTGGAGCTATCCAAAAGTTTGTAATGTCAAAAGCAATGAAGAGGACTAAAGAAAACCAGAATATTTAGCAGAAAGCATACGACCTGTTTTGCCCACCAAAATGTCTGGCATAAACCTTTTATTGTACATATGAGCCCAACAGCATTGAACTCGAAGCTGAAGTAGTTAACTAGATGAAGCCTACTTGCCAGTGCTTTGAAAAGTCTTCCTTTCTATGTGTAGAAAGGAAAACATTAGGAATTAGAAAACACTCCTTTTTCAGAGCACCTGCCGAGCGTACACAATATTGTCCCATCACCCCTGCTACAAGCAGAACATACGGAAACTGGAATGGGCTAGGATACACCTTGTGGTATCATAATGCAGGCAAAGGAGGCAGGATGTCAGAGCAGCTGGATCTGTTGTCACCATAAATGCTTGGCGTGCACATGGTTCTAGTCCCTGTGCTATCTTTACTCTCTAGCACTGTGCTCCAACAAGCACAGAGTTCAGATTTTTGAAAGTTTGGATGTATTTGAGTTTTGGCCTGTGAAGAAAATCAGCAGGGCATCCTATGAAAAATTCATGCCACTTTCTTATTTGGGCATCACAGAGGTCTTACCAGGTGAACAACAGGCAGAGACATGCTGCATGTTCTGTGTCACGAGCACACAACACAAACACACGTTGTAACTGTCCTTTATCTTAGTTGCCATTATAATAATTTCTGGACTTTTTGATGTCTTGCATTGGGCTCTAAAATACAACAAGAAGTTTGCAAATCCTGCAAAAATTTCTGATGGATTCTCTTGTCTGTTCCCACAGATAGACACCTGCCAATTTCTGCAGATTCTGAAGGGGTTTTGGCTCGCATGTCCTTGGTTATTTCCAAAATATTTTACTGAAGAAAATATGGAGATGTTCCCATATGCGGCTATTATCTCGACATAATTACCTTTGCAGGGATCTGGTCTTGTTAATTCAAATACAAGACATAAACCACTTTATATAAAGGGCACCTTATACACACAGCTATTGAGTACATGACCAAAAACCCACTCCAAATCATATACAGGAAGCTTATCACGCTTCCTGCGCCCACCATGTCAGTGCCAGCAATCTGTAAGCTTTTTGAAGAGCACCTGCAACAAAAGCAGGGTGGGGGAAGAGAAGGAGGGAAAAATATAGATGAATTATTGACTCTTGTTTTCGTAAGGAGCCTGATTAGCCTCAAACAGTTTACACAGTAATATTTGATGATCATTTTGAGTTTGAGAACTTTATCATCACCCACAAAAAACAGACAGCAGGCTTCATTTATTTTGTCAAGATGAAACTGTTAGGTCAAGTTCTCTGTATCAGGAATTCTCAGGATCAGTATCTGGGCATTGTTGGACAATTTCTAGCCATATATACAAAATTGTACCTGGTATACCACAGATACTTAGCCTATCCCCTCCTATGTCACCATTCACTATTCCTTCAGCTTCTTCACCAGACAAAAAAATGCCCACCATACCAACACATAGTTGGAGAAAAAACACTACAGACATCAATCCAGTAGAAAATTGGTTTGTGGCTTTGTTCCATACATTTTACTTCTTTTCAGCAAACCTGCAAGAAATACTACAGGAACAGATTCATCTATTTGTCAAAATTTTGCTTCAGTTGCTTACACCAAGTTTTAAATAACACCACGTAAGGTCTGCACAGGCTGTCAGCATAGATCCTCTTGCCACCAAAGTCAACTTGTGAAAAATCCCATCTTGTAGAGTCGAGGGAACAATATTTTGCTTTGCACCTAGTATTCTTCACCTACCCTTATATGTTAATGTTTAAAAAAAAATAATCAACCTATTGTTAGAAAAAACACCATCTACCCTGTCTCCCCCTCCCCTCCCCGAAAAATATCTAAAAGACCATTGACTTGAGGCCTAATCCAAAGCCTATTACTGCAGAGTACCCATATTTCACACATCATCCCCAGCAGTACAAAGAGAGATCACAAAGATTAAACATGGCCACTGTTTATGCCCAAAAGTAGCAAGCCATAGCATTTCATCAAGAGGTTTCCAAATCCTGTAAATGTCTCAGAATTTCCTATTAAAGTGCATATCACTGTTAATGAAGCTCACTAATGAATCACAGAATTATAGAATGGTTTGGGTTGGAAAGGACCTTTTAAGTTTGTGTCAAGACCAGTAAAGATATAACATAAATTACTTATATTTTCATAAGTCTTCTTAAAACAAACTCTATTGAGAATAGTTGCATACAGTTGATATTTTAGTTTGGAGGCTGAACTAATATGTTTGATTTAGATTTATTTCCCAAGGCCAAATAGCAAATATTTCTTTCTTAATTCAAAGTAAAGTTTTGGATAGTGGTCTTGCAGTTTTGCCTATCAAGTCCTCCCACAT
Organism: Pterocles gutturalis; assembly: GCF_000699245.1. Lineage (NCBI taxonomy): Eukaryota > Metazoa > Chordata > Aves > Pterocliformes > Pteroclidae > Pterocles > Pterocles gutturalis. Next base: position 4,587 of record NW_010115750.1, on the reverse strand, counting down.
TCTCCTACTGTCTTCAATGTTACAATGTGATAGATGAGCATCTCAGTTTCTCATTTATGCTGGAGCTCTTCTGCTTCACACACAAATAAACCCACAGGGGGTGGGGGCGGATCTCTCTGACAAGAGGAAAGTATCCGTATTCTGAGATAAGATCACTAACTTGAGGCTGGGACAGCAGATTTCTAGTCTCTTCTCCAAGGCATTTCCAATTACTTTATATCACAAAAAAAGCTCTCCTAGGGATACCGGGAGGGATAACTTACTCCTGCATACTCTATAGCACAAAGGTTAGGGAACTGTCCTAAAATCACTTTTGGTTCCAACATCTTCTCTGGTTTAGGCAATCAGAACTATGACCTGAAACTAATTTTCATATATTCTAGTTTGCTGCTCTCTAATGATGGTACTGTGAGATACCAAAGGGGGTGAGGAGGATAAGAAAAGTAACTTATTAGTGTTCAACTCCCTTCCTCTGCAAGCAAAAGCAAAATACACACTACTGGGATCCAATTCTCCAAGTATTCATTCTTAAGTGCAACACAAACATTTCACTCTACAGGGGACTCTGCTCAGCTACAAAAGGTCTTTCTTCTCATAATCCCCTGCATTACAACACATTGAGTCTGTAAAACAAGGCTGCGAACCATACAAGCATCAGCACTCACTGCCTTTGAGATCAGAAAAAGAATATTCAAACTGGATTTATAGGAATAGAAGGTATGTCCTTGTTGTAGCCACACCTGCTTTCATGGATAAGAAAAACGTAAATCAGGGCAAAGTAATTCACACCACATCCTAGGTCAGACGTTCTTCTTGGAGGCTTGTTAAACATGCCCAGCCCTCCAGACAACAGAACATCCCTTCCTGAAGCAAAGGACGTGCTGAAACGTTTAGGCCCTGACAGTTCAGCATTTCTTTCTTTCCATCTGCACTTTTAAACAAGCAGAAAACCATACTGTACCTCCTAAGTGAAGCACACATTCCTTTCACTTCTAGCAAAGCCTCCTGGTATTGCAGAACCTCTTCTCCTCTCCAAGTGCGAGCTCCTGCAGATGGTATTCACAAACATCAAATTCTTCCTGACGGTCACAGGTTTCTATCTTGGTTTATTAGTCCATTCCTTCTGAGAAGACTGCAAGGTCAGCAGCAATAACATAGAAAAGAACTAAACACCAACAGTGAAAAGAGTAGGGTCCAAGCGAGAAAAATACAGTTAAAGTAAGGAAAGTTGACAAAGTAAGGTCTGTTGGTTTCTTCTCCCCACAAAAAGAATTAGTGCTGTTTCCTCTAACAGCGCACAGTTTATTCACACCTTTAAGACTGACAACTCACTCCGAGACAGCTGACAAAACTAAATCAAATTTCAATTTATTTTCGCTACACTTACATATAAGCATTGAGAGGAGGAAGAATTTACACATTGAAGCACATTTTTATTAGTAGAAGGGAAGCAGATGTGCTGTAATTGAACCTATACAAGCTGAATCAAGTCCATGCAGATATATTCTTAAACATTCCTGGTGGGGAGAAGAACTCAAGGCAGAAATTGTGTGCAAATATGTCCAATACGATATATGTCCTAGCAGCCCAAATAATTTATTTTGCTCAGCTTCACTGCCCCTTTTCTCCTTGAGAAACTTAAATTGTCACACGGAACTTCTTTTTGCTCTCTGTGGTAGGGTACACGGGTGTTAGGTATTTCCAGCAGCTCTTTTTTCCATTTCTCTGAGATGCAAACACATTAATGCGGCATAAGCACCATTTGCTTCACCACAGTTTCTGGCAGCCAGGACCTCCCAGTGCCAGGTGCTGCACCAAGAGATGACAGCCCTGCAGGAAAATTGGCAGCAGAGTGGCACTGGAATGACCAAGCATCACCTAACCTTTCATCTTTGCCTGCCCTGAGGAATTGCTCCTTTTGCCCAGTATCCATGCCTTGTCTTGATATTTCCATCTTCAGTTACCAATAAATAAAGCAAGCAAAAAGTTGTACTAGAAGCATAAAGACCAAGATTACAGAATAAAAATGCTGCCAAACCAAAAGCATTACCAGTTGGAAAAGGTGGAGAAGTCTGATAATTACCTCCATTTCTGCCTCTGTTCTGTCAAGACAGGAAGTCAGGGCTTTTGATGTGTGCAAAAGACCATTTCCCTGCAATTCTCTCCACCAAATTCCTGCCACACATCTCCCTCCAGCACTCCCCTCCCATTCTCCACACACAGAGCAGCTGAGGCTTTTGTTTCTCTACATCAGCAAGGATAAATGTACTTCAACCAGAGAATCTGCAAAAATACAAATCACAAACTACGTTCCCCTGATCTGCCATAGATCACAGGCACCCTTCAGCTGAGACCTGCCATACATCACAGAGAAGTCCAGCACCAGGCTGGACTGTAGTAGTAGCCTTCTCTCTTACACAGCAAAATTAACAATCTCTGCTACCAATGGCTCATTTGAGTTTTTAATCACAGTGGAAATTGCTCCATAAGACTAAAACTTATCTGCTGTTAATTTCTTGGGGCGATGTTCCTTTGAAATGGGTTAAAATTCCCCAGGTAAAGGAAGAGCTAAAAGTAATCACGTTACTTTCATGAGGAGTGTACAGTAAAGCACACAAAATGCCTAGATATTGGGACTGCACTCCAAAACTAAATTTAGCTGCTTCAGGGAACACAAGATCAATGCTATTATTTATAGACAACAGTCTCATTTAGAGTAACTTTCTGCAACAGAAGAATAATGTTAAGGAAAAGACGATTTACTTTAATTCCTTATATCAGTTTGACTTTGGGCAAAAGAAAGGAAGAAAAAGTTGTGAACTTTTCTATATAGAGTGGGTGTGGAATAGGAACAAAGGGCATTTCATAATCTATTTATATATTTCCATTTGATTTTTTTTTTAATCCTGCCTTTAAGCAATTTAACTTCACAAAAATGAGGAACGCTGTCCTTTCCACCACTATGTTTTGTATCTCTTTTCTGGAGACTTCATAATACACAGCAGCAAGGCTGACACACTTACAGTATCATGTATTTGGGGAGTACAGGAAGCTGAGGGTTAGCACGTTCCCTCTCAATCCCCCTTTCCCTTTACAGGAGAGCAGTAGGTGTGACAGCAGCAAAGGGACAAAGAGGCTGGAAGCACCTCACACCACCCAGCACACAGTAACAACAGCAGCAGCACATCAGGGAGCAGAGCTCCCAGCAAAGGGAGCAATGGCACCAGGGACCACAGCGGGAAACAACAGGCTCTTCCAGCTGTGAGATTTCAACAGGCAGCTCACGTGAACCATACCAACTGCCCCCATTTCAAAGTATTACTTGATAAGTAACAAAAATATACATATCATACATGCCTTGTACTCAAGTTAGCAGTATCCAGGCTTCCCAAAATGCAGAGGTTCTCCCTCAAGCCAGAAAAAAGTTTTTATCATTTCTATGTAACTTGCTACAACCAGACTGTCTAATGTCCAGAACTGAGGCAGTAAATTAAATCATGCAGAACACGCTGGATTTGCTTTACTTACGGTGCTCATCTGCAGATTGCATATGCAGGAGGTCTGACATATCCAGCACCTGTTAAACTGCACACAGGCACACTGCTGCCTGGGGTTTTTCAGACAGAAATGCAGGTGCTCTATTTAGTTTCAAAAAGTGAGAAGAAAAGTCATAACAACTCTCTGATCTCTTCTGCTATACAGTACTACACAATTCTACTCATCTGCTCAGAAATAACATTCCCACAGGCTTACTTAACATCAGACTGTCATGACTAAGTATCTTATTTTGTGAAAGCTTCTTTACATTTCTCCTCTTTTCTGCTTGCATTTTGTCAGCTTGGCAAACTAACCAGCACACGGGAAAAACCAATTTTCCTTTCATTGGCCAGAGTACATACTGAATTATACTCACGCTAATATACTGATTGCCTTACGAAATTACATTTCATTAATGTATTTTTGCCTGAGGATAGCAAGAAAGGAAATACTATTCCCATTCTATAGATGAGGAGCTGGAAGCCCTTCTTTCAGATATAGTACAAACGCTCAACAAACAAGGTTCAGAAACAGAAATTTATCCATTCCGCCACAGAAATCAGCATCACAGGTGACAGCAGAGACCATTAGCAACAACACTACCAGAGTCAGCCCTCCAACCCATCTTGGTTAAGCATCTGTCCTGATTATTTGGCAACGCTTACAGCTCCCAGCATGAGCTCACAGAACCTGTATAGTGTATTTCATACTTTATTGTATCAGAGAGTTGTTGCAGTAAGTTCTCAAGTTCAAGAAAGGCCTTATATTTGCTCCACGTTGTAGTTAACCGAACGTGAGAAGCTGAACGTGAATTTATATTCCTAGCAGCTTCTGCTTACCTGAAATAGATATTCAATCTTTGCATAAAGTTCCCATCAACATCAAGTACAATATGATACACACTACAAGCCTGAGACACACTTTCAGACAAAAGCAGACAACACCAATTCCTGACTATGCTGAAAACCTGTTATTCAGGTTGGCTTGCTACTGTAAATGCACCTAAACATAGAATCATAGTATCACCGAATGGTTTGGGCTGGAAAGGAC
>NW_010115749.1:2807-59914 GCF_000699245.1 Pterocles gutturalis | reverse complement strand
TTGCTGGGGTTCGTGCTGCGGTGCTCGGCGGGCGCCTGTGCCTGTCGCCGAGACGGGGATCCTGCTTCGGGGTGTCGGCGCTGGTGTTGGCAGGAGAGGGCAGGTTGGGTTTGGGTGTCCCGCGCTGGAGACCGGGAGCTGGGCTTGGTGGACCAGTGGCCCTGTACTGATAAGAAGCAAAAGCCCCTCTAGTCTCCGTGAGCGGTGGAGCTGGGTAAGCCCACCCACGTTGGTTTCTGAGGATGTAGGGAAGCTGTGGTAGAGTATAAGGACCACTTAATCACCGCACAAGGCTGGGCCAGGGAAACTAGTTTGCATGGCCCAGGGCTTGAGGCTATAATTGGATCTTGGCCTTTATGGCTGTCATGTGCTGACTTCAGAGTTTCTTGCTAGGGTCTAGCTGACAGTGGGAAAACATGGGTGTGCTTTGGGGCAAGCCGTTGTACGTCTCACTGTTCTCCCTTGTGAAGTGTCTGTATTGTAAAGGGCTAACTTGGGCCTTTACCATCAATATGTCTTTGTTCCTTGGCACGTGCGGCTGTACGAAGCTTGCTGTCTAAGAATCTCATTGCCAGGACACAGTGTATTGTGACATTGGTTATCTTGGTACACGCTTAAGAAACAATGGCGTAGTCTCACTTGACTAGACACGAGAGATTATATGTTCTGATAAATGATGCGCTTGAGACCAGGCCTGCAACAAACTAATATCACATCCCCTCATTACCATCCAATTATAATGTAACCCAGTCTCTTGAAAATTAGTATGGTGATGTACATATGAAAACCATATATTGTAGAAAAATCTGTGTATGCAGAGACTGATGCCTTAAAGGCTGTCATGATCTGCAGGCCAGCTGTCCCTCTTTTCCTAACAGAATGATCTCCAAATTGTGCTCCTTCCCCTCACCTCCTCCAGCTATTTTTGTGGTAGCAGAAGGGCACACAGTAGTACTTATTCCAGAAATCTCCAGTCTCTTAAACTGTTGTCTTCATTTTAGATTTGTGTCAAAGGTTCTCTTTACTATTCTGTAACTCAAACTTTCTGTGGCATATGAGCCTCTCTGTGGGTGTCTCGTATGACTTGGCAAATCAGTTGCTGTAAAGTGTCTGTTTAGGAGCTGTCACACTCACACTGTGCAATGTTCCTCAATGTATAGCATAATAAGAAGTTGCTGGGGTGGGGGGGAGAAAAGTTAGTTGGGGAGCAACTGAACTCCTATCACTACATGCTGCACTTGAAAATCTCATGTAGGCAGCCCTTAATGAAGTTGTGCTTGCTAGAAAGTTATTGAAACCCTGGTTTTGCTAGAACATCAGATATAGCAAGTTGCCACCAAGTGAAGCTTTCTTTTTTTATGTTTTATTTCTAAGGAAAGGAATTACAAACCTCAGTCTCTATATTTTTTTAATATATGTACAAATGAAACCTTATGCTAGTCTTGAGGATGGGTGCAAATCTAGCATGCTTATGTTATTTCATGTTCTCTTTTTTTATTTTGGTCTTCTGAATCAATAAGGGTTAAATGAGGCTTCCTTCTGAGCTCATCAGTATCAAGTTTGCAAGGCAAGATATATGTAGATATGTGTATGAGTGTGCATGTGAGGTCTGAGGGGCTGACATCCTGACAGAACAGTTCAGGAATCTGCATTTGGACAGCAGCATCCAAATAGAAAACCAGACATGGTTTTACCTGCTGTTTGCAGACTCCTGCAAAAATATCAGTCATGTTTGAGTGACTTGATCTTTGGTAGAAGTCTATGACATAATTATTTATTAGAAACAGTGTGCCAGTGTGCATAGCAAATAACTCTTTAATCTCTTTTTTTAACTAGTTGATTTTGTTTTACTAGTCTTCCATTACACTAAAAGCTAAAGTGTTTAAAAAGCAAGTGTGTGGAAAGACTTTCTCTGTGTAGTATGTGGTAAATGCATTCTATATAGCAAATACAGCAAAAGAAGAGTTAGACCATATATTAGAGCAGTTATAATAATATAATTACTATAGCTGAGTGAGAAATGTTAGAACCCTTTACACCAGTTCAGGTTAAAATCACAGAATCACAGAATGTTTTGGGTTGGAAAGGACCTTAAAGATCATCTAGTTCCAACCCCCCTGCCATGGGCAGGGACACCCTCCACTAGACCAGGTTGCTCAAAGCCTCATCCAGCCTGGCCTTGAACACCTCCAGGGATGGGGCATCCACAGCTTCTCTGGGCAACCTGTTCCAGTGTCTCACCACCCTCACAGTGAAAAAATTATTCCTAATATCTAATCTAAATCTGCCCTCTTTCAGCTTATACCCATTACCCCTTGTCCTCTCGCTACACTCCCTGATAAAGAGTGCCTCCCCATCTCTCCTGTAGGCCCCCTTTAGGTACTGGAAGGCTGCTATTAAGTCCCCTTGGAGCCTTCTCTTCTCCAGGCTGAACAACCCCACCTCTCTCAGCCTGTCCTCATAGGGGAGGTGCTCCAGCCCTCTGATCATCTTCGTGACCATCCTCTGAACTCTCTTGAACAGATCCATGTTTTTCCTGTGCTGAGGGCTCCAGATCTGGACGCAGTACTCCAGGTGGGCTCTCACGAGAGCCGGGTAGAGGGGGACAATCACCTCCTTCGACCTGCTGCTAATGCTTCTTTTGATGCAGCCCAGGATACAGTTTGCTTTCTGGGCTGCAAGTGCACATTGTTGGGTTACGTTGAGCTTCTCATCTACCAGCACCCCCAAGTCGTTCTCTTCAGGGCTGCTCTCAATCCATTCTCCACCCAGCCTGTATTTGTGCTTGTGTTTGCCCTGACCCACATGCAGGATCTTGCACTTGGCCTTGTGGAACTTTGTGAGGTTTGCATGGGGCCACCTCTGAAGCCTGTCCAGGTCCCTCTGGATGGCATCCCTTCCCTCCAGCGTGTCGACCAGTCCCCACAGCTTGGTGTCGTTGGCAGACTTGCAGAGGGTGCACTCAGTTGCACTGTCTGTGTCTCCCACAAAGGCATTAAACAACACTGGTCCCAACACTGACCCCTGTGGAACACCACTCATCACCAGTTTCCACTTGGACACCAAGCTGTTGACCACATGAGTATGACCATCCAGACAGTTCCTTACCCACTGAGTCATCCAGCTGTCAAATCCATGGTATCCATCCTCTTGGACACCAAGCCATTGACCACTACTCTTTGAGTTGCAAATATATTTGTTTAAGTAGTTTGAGATTCTAGATTAACTAATAGGTCTTAGAGGAAACATGCACATGGGTTTTCCAGGTAGTAAAATGCCAGGAGATGAACTGTCCTCTGTGGTTCTTTGAATACTGTCTTGTCAAGAGTTTAAATAATTTTTGCTTGCATGGTTTTACTACCTCTTTAGAAGTTCTAAAGGTGGTTCTGAATTATTTTTAAAATAAGTTATTTCACAGTCGTGCAACCTGAGCAGCTTTTGGTGTCAGGAAATGGTTTAGGATTGTTCAGCATTTAAGAGAGGAAGAGCGATAGTGTGTACATTAACCTAGGGAGTTGCCACTGTCAATCAGATAAGTTGTTTTAAAACAACACCAAAGAAGTTTCTCCTACTCACCTAGTAGTTGTCACAGTTTTTATGATATAAAATAAAATGTATGTTTTCACCATGCCATTCAACATTACTTTTATCATACATGTTTTCTTCCCTAGAGAGGTCTCTGTTAATTTTAAATATAATTTTAACTTACCTTTCCTACCTGACCTTCTGCGGGTCAGGAATGTGGGTAGAATGTGGCAATAAGTGAAGGGCACAGTACTTCTCAAGCAGAGAGTTACAGTCCTCCTCAAACCACAGAGTGCATACACAAGGGCAAGCTGATTTCTGTTGTGTAGAGGTACTTAATTCTGATCATCAGGAAAATTTTGGTAGGCAGATGAATTTAAGATTCATATACTGCACTCATTGTAGTACCAGCTCTTGTGAATGACTATTTCGGTCTGTATGTTCAGTGCATTGGGCCTCTCTGAATTTCCAAGAAAGAGGTTTGAATGTACAAGGAAGGGGCAGGAGAAGGCCCCAGCCAATTTCACCTGGGTATTGGACATTGGCGTTTGGTTGTCATTGGACAAGGTTATACTCCTGTCAGTAAGCCAGAGACTGTTGGTCTTTGCTTATTTATAGGTAAGAATGAGATCCAGAGAGTTTTGTATTTTCTGTTCTTACCTTGTGTTTGATAATGCTAATGAAACATGTTTATTGTTTTTTTTTTTTGTCTGCCCTGACACTCAAAGAATTTGAGAAAATCTTGTACCTGTTTTGGGTATTTAATTCTTGATTTCCTTTTATATCTGCTTACCTTGAAGATGGATCTAAAAGCATGGACAAATACCATTAATTATTTGGGTCTGGAGAATTAAATTCTCTGCTCTGTGTTGTAGGACACCACCATAACAGCTTCTACAATACTGGGCTAAGATAGCATTTTGAAATCTGTTCAGTGATTTTCTTCCCTCCCCCCCCCCCCCCCCCTTTCCTTCCCCTTGCTGAATGGAAATACTTGTCTATTCAGGTATTAATAAGGGCAGATGATTCTCAGACTAGTCCTCAGTGATTGTCTTCTGCAAAGAGTAAGCCTGCATTTTTAACTACTTCTTAATTGTAAAAAAGCTGACAGAACACCTTTGGCCAGCACGGACACTAATTTCTGTGATATTTAAGAATAGTCTTGAACTCCATTGTTTGGCCAAGGGTATAGTTTGCTTTCATACGCTGAGACCAAAACCATTATTAACCTATCTTCAATGATTATCTGCTGCCCTAGCAAAAAAAAATTAAGAATTTTTTTAAAAATTTCCTTCTTTTGTTGAACAGTGTAGTCAAATGGCTCAAGTATTGTGTGGAGAGATACATAAAGGGCATCTCTTATTTAAAGGCGACTGCTTGTTCTGTTTTCCAAAAACTGCTTCTGTATTGTTAGTTATATGAGTCAGAAGAAGGGTGAGTCAAGTCTTTACAGAATAACAGTAAGAGATGTTGCTACTGGCTAGCCCTTATTTTTGTTACAGATCAAAGACTAAAAAAAGCCTAAGCCTTAAACAGAAAATAAATACAAAGATAAAATAATACATTTTCTCTTTGTAATATCCAAAGATTGTCCTAAATTACATATCTGAAGCAAGAATTGTGGCTCTAGATTCATACTTCAAATGAAATTTGTGGAAGCATGGTTTTCTTCTTTGCCTCTGTTTTTCTTCTTTTAAGTAAGATAAAGAAGGGATGGATCAGTTAAAAAAAACCAAAACAAACAACAAAACAAACCTGCAGCCCTTCTGGGAAGGCTTATTCATAGCTATGTAAATAGCATTTTCTTGTTATGTGGATGTCAGTATATGGTTGCAGAAGTTGGGTGAAGACCGTGTGCAAGATGAGGCCCTGAAGATGACTTGTAATCCAAAATGTTTTAACAGTCTGGATTTCTAGGAAAAGGCTTTACCAGAACTTTCTAGAAGTGCTTGTGCAGATTAACCCACCTATAAAGAAAGGATGGCTCTGACCCTCTAGGAGCTCTGATGTACTGTGAGAACTTTGAACTTCTGAGAAGGCTGTAGGAAATGGACTTTTGACTTGTACGGTAAACTGGAAGGGGAATAGGACGGGTCTGAAAGAGGACAAGAAAGTGGAAAACTCCTTGAAACTAAAAAAAAAAAAAAATGACGAGAGGGGATGGGATGGTTGTCACTCTTTCAGCTCTTAACGTTGCTTGAAGACAGATTAGACTGAGGCAAAGAACTGGGAAAAATATTGGGATCTTACTTAACAGGAGTAGTTTGTGTAGCAGTGTTAACCAAGAGATCCCAAATTTCTTTACAGGCTTCTTACTGAAATCTTTTTCAACTCCTGATGCAAAATAAATTTGAAAAATCAGAGTAATTTCAGCCTGCCCAAAAGAAGTGCAGCTGGGACTGCTAATGTGCTATGGACTGTAAATGTGACAGTACTGAGCAGAGTATCTAATAAACAGGGAGTGAGGCTGACTGAATGGTTATCAGCTGAGGTCGAGTCTAAGTGTGTGATAGTAGTATCCATAACTGTTTCTTACTTAATTGTGGCACCTTGTTAAGTATAAGTAAGATTTTGTTATGAAAATACAGAAATACTGAGGGATGTTCCCACAGCTTGATTGTATATTGCAGTTGAATAGGTGAAAAAAACATTTTAAGATGCATTAAAATTTATTTTTGCAGTGTGTGTATGGGGCCACTGACCAGTTGCCATTGAAAACTTTTTTTTAAAAGGAGATGATAAATATTTACAGTGATTGATTATAATTTGCTAACTTTTTAATGGTATATGTGAAAACTGGAACAATGCAGATGCGTAGGCTGATATTTGACATAATATTTACCCTGGAGTGTGTGCTGTAGTGAAGACATAGTACCATTTTTTTGGACATAAAAGTAGTCTTTTGATCTAACACAAGGCAGCAAAGTAAAAAGGTTAGGGAAGATCCTATTTGGTATCTACAAGTACATGCAAATATTTGACTTCAGAGCACGCAAAACTGCCTTACCCTGATTCACTCACTTTCTTTGGAAAAAAAATTTGAGTCATCAAGAGACTGCAAATCTTATTAAAGGACTGGAAAACCTTGCCTAAAGGTGGATTTGCACTGTTTGTATGGAGAATGTGTACTCAGAGACTCAGTAGCAAGTGTTTACTTGCTGAAGGCATTTTTAAAATTAGGAAGTGGCCTTATGTTCTATCTGTAAGCCATAGATTTTTTTTATTGTTTGGATTCTTGCAGTTATGTCTTATTTCTGCCCCAAATGAAACAGCTGAGACAATTTTTTTTCCTGTATAAACAAACAAGGACAGACAACAGAGTCAATCACATTTCTGAAAAAAGTGAGCTTCAGGTTAAAGTTAATTTATATATTAAAATGTACTGAAATAAATTTTGTTAAAAAGTATATTTTGAAGTAATGACATTAATCTTTAGTTGTACGTATGAGGATGGTACAAAGATACACCTGAGAAAAATAGGTGACGTACGAAGCTGCTGCTGCTTCTCTAAAATCTCCCTTTTAATAGTGTTGTCTCTTTTAATTTTTACTATTTATATTCAAAATTATGATCACCTTTCCTTGAAGAGCAAATTTAGTCATTCTAGATAAGGGGTGCAGCATTTTCCATGGCTGACTGAACACATGCCAGTTAGTTATTTTTAGCCTCTTCTGGCTGAAAAGATGCAAGTGGAAGTTCCACTTCAGTTACTTGTGTTGTGTGGAAAACAGGCTGGAGTTGGTGAAGCAAGGTTAACGTGAGGAGTCGGACATTAGTCCCGGTACATAAAATGTCCATTCTTCTGAAATTACTATGTGTGATAGAGTGTGCAGCTGTGTAGTAATCTACAGAGAGGGCAAGAAAAAAAATGTTGAGGATAAAATGTGAAATATGCCAAGCAAATCCATGTTGATAGATAATATGAGCCCCAACAGAAGCCAGACTAGTTCATAATCTTGTGGTTTGGCAGCAGTGGGCTAGCTTGCCATAGCAAAAAAGTATTACTGAACTGAAGTTCAGCTATACTGAGCTACCCAAATTTTTTCAAGAGTTTGTTCAGGACTCGTATTTGTTGATACTAATTCAACTGTGACACCTCTGAGCTCCAGTTCCCTTAACATCTGGGGCAATTATCTATAAAGTAGGAGACAGAACTGTGATACCGAAACTTGGTATCATTAAACCATACATGGTTCATTAAAACAAAACAAACAAACAAAAACAGAACAAAAACCACCCAAAAAACCAAAACCCAAACCTCACTTCACCTTCTGTCATCCTATGTAAATTGCAAGTATATAGACTCATTCAGGGTGAGCAGAAGTCCTTCCATGGTGATTTAACTTCGGTCTCCTGGGAATGCAAAGCACCTCTTGACAAAGGGATGTGTGGCATTGAGGAGATGCTAGAGCACGTACTGGAAGATGATGAGTCTCCCCAGTGGCAAAGCAGAAGCTGGAGAGACACTTTCTGATCTGTAGATGCAGTGGTTTCTGAAAGCAGAAGTAAATGGTTTTCCTGACCAGCAGAATGTTTCCACTCTGATCACAACTGTTTCCCTTCTCCCCACTGTGGGGTCCAGTAATGTTTGACCTCTCATGACAAGATCTGTGTGGAAATCTCAAGCAAGGATGACACATCTGTCAATGACTTTAATAAGTTGAAGGCAGGAATCCATTGAAAACTTCAGTAATGACATTCTGCAGTTCATACATCATCATACTTCAAACTGCCAAAGAAGTGAAGTGCTGGTCAATCCCACAATGTCAGAATAAGGCAACATTTTTTATTTTGCTTACCTTGGCAGATTGTTAGCCAGTGAAGCCAAGTATCTTTGCTTCGATACTCCCCTTAAAAGTACTCTATTGTTAACATTCAATAATTTGTTTTATTCCTGAATCTTACTGTGCATAGTTAGTCTGTTCCCATCTTCTAGAAAGAGGAAAGAAAAAGAAAATAAGTTATAACAGAAACAAATGTTGGCTAAATTCTCAAAATTTTATACAGTTTTTGCAGAATTCTATTCCAGAGTTTATGATGGTGTATTTAGCATAGTTTGGCCTAAATGTAATCAGTTAAAATATATTCTAAATCTGTGTATCTTCATATATTTTACAGCATTTGTTTTGGGTAATGAGTACTACTGAACAAGTTCAGGCTGAAGGAAAACTCTTCTTCTATCCATCCAGCCCTTCACTGTGGTTATTGTCATTGTTCTAGCAGAATACAGCCCCTGTCTCAAAGGGGTGAGCACCACATTACCCTTGGAAACCATCAGACTCTGAGCAGCTAACAGAAATGGAAAAAAAAAATTTTAAAAATGGTCAGAACTGAGGCCAGCAATTATAGTAGTTCCTGCAACACATTAATTACTTGTTGCTGTTTGTGGACTGGCAACCTGTGTCACGGCTCATTCCTTTTGTAGTCAAGTATTGCCGGTAGCTTTATATTGGGGATGGTTGTTCTCACCATGGTTAGTGGAAGTAACATTGTGCTTCTAGTCATTCATGCAACAACCAAAAAAATGTATCGCAACTTAGTGTTTAAATTTGAGAGGTTTTATATTGTCACCTATCCTCTGGGGTATAGTTTCATGATCTGCTGGCTTCAGTAGCAAAGCCAGCTTGAGAAACTCTTGCTCTTTGCTTCCCAACACCAGCTGGTTCTTCCACGTGCACTATTTTGCTGTCTGTTTCAACTCTTTGAGGAAAGTCAGTTTGTGAGGCCATGTGGTAAACTGCTCTGAGAAGCCATTCAGGTTATAAATAACTTGACAAAGTGGGAAAAGAAGAAAATGTTTGTTTATCCTCTGAATCAATTTCCTGATCCAGTTCCCTGCACAAACCCACAGACTGCTCTTCTGGCATGACTGAGGTGCCAGAGCAGGAGCAAGCCCCAGGCTCCTGCACCTGGCAGCTACTGAAGGAAACATTCCTCAAAGTATGCTCTTTTCTAAGACATCTGCTTGCTCTGAAGGTATTGGTGAGACATTTGACTGTTCTCTAGAAGCTTCATTCTTTCCCTGCAGTGGCCTTGGTATGATCTTTAGTAACGTGGCACCTCTTTCAAGGAGTTGTTTCCTGTTCCATTTTTACAAGCATCTGTTATCTTGCAGTTTAACATCTCAAGCTTTGGTAGGAGGGTGACATCCATTCATAGTCTGCCTAAGAAGGCCAAATAAAACATCTGTGCTGGATAAAACAAATCTCTTTCTTGTAGGATAACTCCACCTTAGATATACATAATGTGCTTGTCATGTGTTGCTAATGGACTGGCAGTTAGAGAACCAGCTATCCAAAATATGAACAGCAGGACTGAAAATAAAATAAAATCAGGGGAAAGGAATGCGGTGTGGGATTCTCCACCCCCCCCCCGCCCCCCTCCCCTCCATTTCATTCACTAGAGTACGCAAGAGATTAAGTCCGTGCCTATTGGACCTATTGCTGCCGTGTATGTCTGCCTCTCCTAATCAGTGTCTGTAAACTTTCTTCTGTAGCACTGCATGATTCCAGCTGGCAGGAGTTCATGGTGACAAGTATGGTGTTTTTGTCAAATTACATCGAAGTGTAGAAGGAAGCAGAATGAAGATGATGAATCTGAAATCTGCAGTGAACCTGCAGATTTTATAACTCTTCAAAAGAATATGTGAACTGCAACTTCTCCATCTGAAACCAGTATCTAAAGTTACTGTTACCTAACAGTAAACAGAATCTCAGGATGGGGGAGAAAATTTATTTCTTGGGTGGAAGGCATTCAGACACCCACAACACCACCTCATTCTCCTTTCTTTATGTTTCCGCTTTAGTGGGGAGAATGAAGGGGGATACAGAAGCTGTTATTGCCTTTCATTTATCGTAGCCCTCACAGTGTCTTACAGATCCATCACTTGATCCCACCTCCGATGGCAGGAATGACCTCCTGCCCATAGGATGGTTAATAGAGCAGCCGTACCACAAATCTTTTGACTGTGCAGTTGGGTTGATCCTGAACTGAGCTGGTGTAATGCATGGAGTAATGGTGATGAGCATGTGTGTCCTGCAGGCACAAGAGACTGTTTGAGTAGCCTATGAAAAATGCTGATGATATAGAACAAGGAGTTTCTTGGTGCTGAACAAAACGGCTTAGAGGGAATTTTTAGCGAAGGCATGTATTTTATGTCATCTTAGTATCTTGCATTGCAATAGTTACCAGGGCATACCAATCACTCTGTCAGGGTGGAGAGTAATACTGAGTGACCTGGTGGTATTTGCTCTGCAGCATTCTTGTGTCTCCAAGGCTTATTTGGAGGAGCATCTTTAAAGCACTGTTATCCTTCTCTTGAATTTGGCCGGATTATGTTTCAGATAGGTACTTATATTGTGAGCCTTTTTAGAAAAATCAAGAAATAAACTATTTGAGAACAAAGTCACTGCAGTCTCAGGCTGTTCTGGTCTTTTCTGTTCAGATGGTCACAATGTTATGAGCTAGAACAGCTCATCTGCAAATTCTTGGTAAATGCCAGTTTTGCCAGAACACTTTGACAAAAATTGCAGCCTGCTCTGTCAGAATAGAGGCAATTTTTTTTTTTTACTCCCGTCTTTAGTGTGTTCTCTGTGGTGTCCAGTGATGAAGTCAGCTTGTAAATCCTGTAAATCTGTATGCAGTTGATCAGAGGTGAAAAGGGAGCGTCACTCAAGAAACAGGCATTAGGCTACCTGAGGTGATCATCTTGCCTTGTTTTTGCTGATGGCCTGAGAACTTGCGGCCATAGGGCAACAATGAAGCAACAGATAAATGTGTCTGCAGCATATATCAAATATCCCAGACTTCTCCACACCTAGTTTCTTCTCACATATGTTCTTTTGTAACTGGAAAGCTAAGCTGGGAAGGAAAGAAAGCAGTTTAAGAGATGCATGGAGTTTGATTTATACAAGGAGTTGAGGTGAAAGGTAGCTTCAGGTAGGCAAAGGCATGATGGTTTGTGGTTTTTCAGGGTTTGTGGTTTGTTTGGTGGCATTTATTTTGGTTGTTTGTTTGTTTGTTTGTTTGTTTTTGGTGTGTGAGAATAACCAGTTCTAACCAGGTAGTTTGTTTGTATATTCTTGATTACTTTTTTTTGATGTGTGTGTGCATATTGTTTGTGTAGTCTTCCTATAGTGTATTTTGTAATCTTTTTGAAAGAGTATAGGTTCTCTCATTTTTAACGAGTATCAGATACTACCCAAATATGATTCTTTTACATCTGTTGTAGTTTTTTCTGTTATAGGCTTTCCTGTGTTTCCTGTGTCTGTCTTTGCCACTGGTGAAATAAGTTTTTTTCCTCAAGGTAATCTGCAGTACTTTTTTATTGTCTGTTTTGTAATTGTCTATTTCTAATCTCAGAATTTGAAGTGGCTTATTTGGTACCTGACTCCAGATTAATGAATCACCAGCAACATCTCCAGTATCCCTGTTCCTTAGCTAGTTTATTTACTCTTGTATTTTTATCCTGGCACAATATCTCCATTATCTTAATGATTCTTCTTTGCAGTGCCTTGTCAAATGCTGCACTCAAATACAGCTATATTATACATACAGAGTTCTCATTATCTGCTTGGTATGGTTTATTAAAAGCTTGGAGAAAAAAGAGATTGGGTTAGTCAATAGCAGTTTCAGTTCGATATATCAACCCACGCCAGCAATTATGCTTGCTTCACTAATTGCCAGAACATGCCTTTTTCCCAAGTTCCTTTTCTCAAACTGAATTTGTGTTCTCATTTTCTGCACCCAGTACAATGTATGTTTTTTTGATTCAGTAGCAGATGGAAGGAGTTGCAATTAAGTGAAAGAGCTGGCACACAGTGAGAGGTGCAAGCTGCAACTGGGAAATCCTTTCTCTTTCTTGCCCTCCAGGTTAATTTGATTACAGAAATTCAGCCTTATTAAATATGTTTGCGTTCCATGTCCAGAGGAGTACAGAGGAGCAATGATGTTCACTGAAACTGCAGTGATGACTGTGTAGGATAAAGTTCCAAACTGTAGTACATAACCATCAGCACATACATGCAAACAACTTGGAGTACAATGGCTGCATAGAGTGTTTCATGGCCTGATACAGAGACTTTCTTATTGGAAAATATTGCTGCCATTACTGTAGCAAAAAAAAGCCCCAAAACCTCAATTACCTTGTTTGACAGGGTAATTTTGACTGTGGCATTAAAGTTAATTCTGTTAGTGACTTTCAATTAAGCTCGTTTTTTAATATAGATAAAAAAATTGGAAGGGATGGAATGGTTTTGGTTTATGTGATATGGTGACTTTGTAGAAAAATACAGGTATTACTGGCTAATTTAGTTTGTGGATTATACACATGCACTTCTAAAAGTCAGCAGTTAGGTGACTTGTCACAAGATTTGAAAATTCCTCATAAATTGTGTCTAAGTTGCTGTAATCCCTTTTGTTTGTGTATGTCTTTATGCTATAGAGCTTTGTCCTTTGACTGATGCATCTGTCAGCGGTACATGGCTACAAGAGTAATTTTCCTGTTGATGTATGACCTACCATATGTGTGTCCCGTTAATAGCAATAAAACCAGCTGTGATCTAAACATGGATGAGGAGGAAGGTCCTCTAGAATAAAATGTGGTTGGCTTTGTCTTGCTGTCACGTACTCTCAGATAAAGGCCTTCTGAAGCTAAGCAGATGTGCCTTGTGCAGTCTGAGCAGGCCAATTGTTTTGCTTTCAGTACATACATCTTGGTTCTGGTGGGCTACTGGTTGATATTTTTGAGGTGCTTTCCCCTTCCACGGGGCACTGGACACACTCTGTTAGTATACCTGTCTACTGTTACCTTCTCTTTTTTTGGAACAGATCCATTTATTCCTGTGCCTTATGCCAACTCACCTTGTTGTTGAATTTCCTCCTGTTAATTGTATCTGTGGAGGCAGAGGAGTAAGACTGTAATTAGGCAGTTATTAAGTATTTGTTAATTTAAATTAGTAGTCAAGATGTTTGTTGGGATAAACTTTGCATATTCTTAAGCTTAATAAAAAAATTGTGTATATTTGTATTTTGTGTGTATATATTTGAGTTGTAGGATTTGCTCTTAAATATTCATTTGGTTTTTAAAATGCTACTGTTTGCTTTAAATTATATAAATCAAAGCACTGCCCCATTACTTGGAAAGCTTGACTGACACATGAAACTGAGGACTTTTTTTCCTTTCTGTAGAGCCCCTAGGCTTGTCATGTGCTTCCATGAACTTTTGAAAATTAAACACTCTGTTTTGTTTTGAGTATATTGGAGGGCTTCCATAAAAATCCATTACTTTGTGGAGAAAAATAGAGGGGTTTTGCGTCTGTTGCAGTTGTTGGAGCAGCAGGTGGCATGGTCTGTGTTCTGAAGAATGAAGTACAAGACCACACGTATTATACAGTACTGTAGAGATCATGGCAGCACATAGTGTCTATATAATGCAGTATAAATGATTCTGTGCAGCATAAATTCCCCAAGCTCTTCTTTGGTGGCAGGAAGGGACCTGCATCTTGTTCCAGCTGTATTCTTTCTATGTGTATGAGGAACAGGACATTGGCTTTTTACATCTGAGTTCAAGTGATCCTAGTTTAAGCACAATGCTTTGCAGATTGGTGGTCTCCTTTCTTTGTCACTGTTTACCGATAATAGGATTCCACATGAGCATAACACTTGTCCAGTTCACAGAGCTCTACGAAGGCTTATGTTTTTAATGCTGTAAGGATGTGACTATGTAGTATTTGAAACAGCATTTATTTTTTACAACTTCTGTCACTGAAATCTGTTGTAGTGCTATGTTTAAGATAGCAGGATGATAGAACATGTTCTCTAGATGCCTTCCTTCTACTTTAAATGACAGCACAATAGTTAGAAAGGGTTTGGAAAAACAAAATGATCTCAAGGTCATACTGTGATGATCTTGTGGTGTAGAACTTCCATATCTTAATCAAGAGTGCAGCTGTCTTGAGAAATCCTTCAATAGCACTAACTGCTTTTTTTTTTGCCAGGAGGATGAGTGTATACACCGAAAGGTTTGAGGGTAATATACTCTTTAGAACTGGTTTAGAACAGCATCCTACTATCTGTCACAGTTCCTTGCTTCTTAGGCTCTTTGCAAGGACATGTTAAAACAGCAGAAACAGTTGTTCTAAACTCAGGCAAGAGACTTTGGTGGAGCATAGGTCAGAGTCTGAGCCAGCTTGCAATGAAGTCAAGCCTGACTGTCACTTATGAGTGAAAGCGGTGAGGTCTGCCTTGGTTTCATGACCTTGTGAATCATTCCTAGGTATCACAATTTAGTCATTGAGTAGGAAAACAGCTGAAATTAGTGGTTGTTTCTGAAAATATACATGCATGTTGATTTTTCCCAGTAAAGTAAAATGAATCAGTACCACGGTTGAGTTGACGTGCCTTGAGTTTACAAATCCTTGATTTGGAATTCTGTGCATAATTCACTGTGCTGCCTTTTTAGGCTCTGTCTGGGTGGTTTTGATTCACTTGTCTAGCGTGTGTTAACCTTCTTCTCACTGCTACTTTGCTCTAACTAACTTACCAGTCTATTATCATCCATTGGCACAAAGGACAGGGCATAACCTGGCTTGGATGGTTCATCGTTTGAATATTGGTTGAGACAGTCATCCTTTTCCCATAAACTTTACTTACAAAGCGAGTATCTTTCTACAAAGCAGAGGAATTGAAGTGCAAAGAAGTTAAGTGTTGTAATACAATGCTGCATTTATTTTGGGGAGAGCTAGATGCTTGAAAGTTAAATCCTCCTTTCTAAAGTGGAGTCTCACAGGTTCTCTTCTCCTGGTTAGCAGAATCATGTTCCTTCTTTCTTCCTTGTCAGTGCCCTTTTCTTGTCGAACTGCATTTCCTTTGGAGATCACCTCACCTTTTACAGAGGTGAACAAACAAATTATATAGTGAGATTTTCACCTGTGGCACATTTGTAGCTGAGATCTGGATGTGAAGGTCTAATTATGCATGCAAGAAATGAAGTACCTTGTGTTCATAGTAAAAGAGTTTTTATGAATGATTGGCTGAGCTTGGTTTGCAACTTCAGCCTCTGATATTTTCCCTGCATTTGTGGTTTACAAAGTATTTGGTTTGTGGGCTCACTTGGGAAAATTGTTTTTCTGGTAATGCTAATGTTTTCCAAAATTAAGGACTTTGAAGGAACTGGAGAGTTTGGATGAGGTTCTTGGCTTTGTTGCATGAAATGTAGACAGCAATCTGTGAACATATGTCAGGGGACATACAGTGGAAGAAACATGTATGCAGTTTACAAAGTCTGGTTTTATACAATCTTTTTTTATCTTCTCTTACCCACTGCTCTTTATTTTTCCTGACTTTCACTCATTGTTCCAGATTTTTCCTCTAGCTCGAGCTGCAGTGCTGCTTTGTGGTTTTAGTTTCAAACCTTAAAATGCAATGCCACCAGAGTCATAAAGCCAGTGCCTGAAGAGGGAAATATGTACAGAATAGAGAGGTATTTTTAATTGAATTTCATTCTTGCAGAACTAGGTCATTGTTCTCTAAGGTTGTCTAAATTAAGTACAAACTAAACATTCTAGTTAAATTGGTCCACTGATCGTTTAGCAGCAAAGGACATATTATCATTACTGACAAAGCTGGCATAGTTAATAGTATAAACAGACTATATCACTGGTTTTTATCCTTATAACCAGAACTTTAGGATGAGTAGCAGGTGATTGTATTTTGTGTTGATTTTACACATGGAGTTCTATGACGGGTAAAGCGGAGCTTTTCATATGCAGCACTGTCATCGAATGATGGAGTGACCCAGGCTGGAAGGGGCCTCGGGAGGTCCCCAGTCCAGCCTCCTGCTCAAAGCCGGGTCAGCACTAAGTTCAGACCAGATTGCTCAGAGCTTTGTCCTCTTGGGTCTTGAAAACCTCCAAGGACAGCAATTCCACAGCATCTCTCTCAGCCCCCTCTAGACCCCTCTTTCTCTAAATATGTACATATAATGCATTGGAAATTGGTTGGTTGGTTGGTTTGTTTGTTTCTAATGTTTAGCACCCAGGAAGGCATTAAAATGTAGTTCAGTTCAGAAGGTCATGTAATTCAAGTGACAGTTTTTCTTGTATGTTTAGGAGATTTAATATATTTATCTTTTTTAAAAAAAAAAAAAAAAAAAAAAAACAAAAACAACCCAATATTTTTTTCCCTCAAACTGAAAACAAGCAAGGAAAAAAGATAACTTCTTGGTGCTATAAAGTGTGTGATAGTTTTGAAAATTTATTTTTTTTCCCTGCAGAAGCATGGTAAAGCTGCAATACACATTTTAAAAAGAAGCAGTTCAGTAACAGCTTTTCACATTTCTCTAAGCATTTCTCAGAATAAATAAAATTATTAAATGAGAATTTATATTAATATTTACTCTGAGGCAGAGATAATCTTTGAAGTTAACAGTTTTCCATCTCAGATGGTGTTAGCAATCAAATACCAAATAGGATTAGGCGGTAAAAATGAGGATTTTTATTTGTCTCCAGACCATTGGTATGTAATGTAGATTACACAAATATAAATATAAAGCTTAGAAATCATTAAACTGAATTGGAAATGTTGTGTTTGCTTCAAAATCTTCCTGTTAATTTTTCTGTTGCTACACTCAAAATTTTTCATAATGTGGAATAGTTTGCTTTCTCTTGTTGTTTTACAATCTCCCCTTCCCCTTTACATAACAGGCACAGTTTAGGTTGTCCTCTTGAAGGAAATGTGTGTTTATAATCTTTAATTTCTAACAATCTTAAGTACTGGTTCTTTGCGGTGAAGAAGCAGCAGGTTTCAGTGTATGTATGGTTGAAATGTTTTCTGGGAAGGAGAGGAAGAGAGACTGTAAATTTTAAACAAAGCTCTACTTAATGCATTATCACAGTGTCCAAAGTTCAAAAGTTGCATTTTTAGAGCTGAACTAGAACCTAGATCTAGCTATATATATAACTTATATAGCTCAGGACATGTTCAGTCTGTCTGGGTCTTTATGTTGTTCTACTAGTAAAACAATTGGTATAATTTGTAAAATTTGAATCCTGTAAAAGAGCCAACCCCTTCAGAGGCTGTCCATTTATTTTGAAGTCTCTTCCTTTCTTGTGTGTTGATTTTTCCCTTGAGCACTTACCAGTTTGAAGATGTGCATGCTGATAGTTCTGTAGACTAGGTGCCTGCATGGGTGATGCACCTTCTCTTTGCAAGGCTGGGATAGTGCTTTCTGCACCGTGGGAAGAACTGGATGATGTTTGTCCCTTTCCTTCGGATATTTGTGAGGAAGAACTAAGCCAAATTTGATCTCATGCATAATGTTGGAGTATGTGTTTTGTGCTGGCTGTTTCTTCAAATACATACTGCTCCAGTGTATGTATTTTGATTTAATCTTCCAAATATTTTTCTGAAATGTGTCATTCAGACCTGCCAGCCATGCCTTTCAAATACAAAACTCCTCCTGTTTTCATGTTTTTTAATCTATTTTTAGACATGTGACAGTTCTGCCTCCTTTGCTTGAAGATACTTTAAGAATGTTGGAATCACCCTTTTTTCTCTGAGATTTCAGTTGCAGTAAATGCCCCTATATGATGTGATACAGGCAGCCTTAGTTTGGGTCTTAAGAAGGACATTGTTGGACATGTGCTTAGACTGGAAGCTGAGAGATTTAGGGTGAACTCAGTTATCTTTCAAATAGTGCTTGTCATCCTTACCCAACCTGGTTATGGGTTTAAATTTGCCCAGGATTTGCAGTTCTGTGGGCAAATGATACTTCTACAGAATGACAGCAAAGGGAGAGAGTGGAAACCAGGAACTGTTTTCTACTGGAGGGCCTGTAAGAGAACAGATCATCCAGAAGAGGTGATGATGGGTGTCCCTGGCAGCTAGAGCCCTGGACAGTTGCAGATTATCTGCTGGAACCTGTGTTTCCAAAACCAGAGGCAGGAGTGTCACCACAGGACCATTTCTATAGGGAGCAAAGGAAACAACACAGGTATAGACTGTTTATAAGCTGGTATACAGATGCAATGAATTAAGCATTATTGTGCATTTTTTAGTAAGCTCAGTCCTCACACTAACAAAATATTATATGAAGGCGTTAGTTCTGACATAGGCAAAATCCAAGTGGAGAGAGTTCTTTCAGTTAGTTTATTTACACAGAGCTGCAAGGAAAACATAATGTGTGTATGCACACAGAAAATTATCGTTTCAACACCCAAAGCTGGGTCATTTTGCAAATATAGCAGACAGATATACAAAAAAATTCAGGAAGCAAAGGGAAAGTGGTGCCTCAGGGACTATAAGATGAAACTGTCAGTGTCTCAATAAAGGCATTTGTCACACCGCTGGACCTGGCAAAGTGCTACTTGTGGCTTCTGCTGTATTTTTTAAGCAAAGTGTAGAGACAGCTGTGGATTTCAGTGGACCATGATAAACCATTACCAGCTTGAATTCACTCTCTGTTGACTGAATGCTGCAAACCTACTATAACATTATATTTATTTACTGTTTCATTTGCGGTCTTTGCTGAGTTGCAGCATTTTGACTGATCACAAAATAAGGAAAGGTGTTGAGGGGACAATTTAACTGGCATATGTATAGTATATGTGTACTTACTTTAGAAACATGGAGAGGCTTGTTTCTGTATGTAGAAAAAAAGTCAGTCACTAAAGTGGACTGATTTTAAACCCATGAATTAAAATAACTAACTTAATGTTTCATATCAACAAGCAAGAAACTTTCATATAAACAATTTTCGTCCTCTTTTGACCTTGTACTTTCTAGTAATTTTCTGAAGGAAAGGTTGGTTCTTACTAGTTTATGACATTGGAAAAATTGTTGATATCCAACTAAATGTGTAATTTCAGGTGGTATTTGGTACTTTTGTGTGCAAATACGAGAGATATATTTTTTTTTCTTTGATTTATCTGATTCAATACTTTTGCTCGAATCTCAGTTTTCTAGGTCTGTACATATGAAAATCATGTATTTCTAATTAGGTAGTTAACTTTCACTTAAGATTTATTTAAGCTCTGTTTTGGGTAGAAATTTTTAATTAAATTAAAAAACCTCAGAATCAGTGCTTTTAGTTAGCTCTGTCCAAGAAATTAAAAAGTGCGAGTATATATTAAGGAGATTTAACAGACATCTTTTGAATACAGCTCCCTTTGTAAGCAGGGAAACTATTAGTCATTGAGTAGATCAGAAACTGTTTCTGATATGTGTGATCCTTTAGATATGTAGGGATGATAGTTACTAGTGCTGCTTTTTAATTGTTGGTTGAAGGAGGAAGATAACATTTCCTTGCCCACTTTAAATGATCAGCTTGTTAAAATGAACTACACGAACCAAAACAGCTTTCTCTGTAGCCATAGAAGAGATGATTGCTGTCAAAAGCTGGTTTGAGCGCATCAACATACCCTATGTTCAGGTCTTCTGATGACTAAATTCCATGAGACTTTTCAATTCAGTTTGCCTTGGTAGCAAACATTTACTGCTTTAACATGACTCCAACATTCCACTTCATTATTTTAATACTTTATACTAAGCCTGGACCTCAACATCTGTTGCTGTCATTTCAAAGGTAGTATTAATTAGGGGGTTTGTGTTTTGATTTTTAAGTGACATTTTATGTCTTTTAATTGGTCTCTCTTTTGATAAGAATCTTCGTAAAAGGAAATTCCTTGAAGTAGAGTAACTGTGGCTTATTTTGAGGGTTGAATAAGAACTAGAGAATTGCATAATTAGGTGTGTTAGATTACAGTCATGTACGTTTATTCAAAACACGATTTTACAGCAAATTAGAAACTGTGACAGAGTAGACTATCACCCTTAAGTAATTGTTAGGGAGACCTTTACAGGCTTTTTAGCCTGTTTTGCACTGATGAGAAAGCTCCTTTGCTTTGCCTCCTCTTGGAGGCAGCTAGGTGTCAGGTTAGTGGTGGCCTCCCTTGTATTTTCCCCTCTGCTGACTGGAGCCGATGAACTGGCCAAAACAAACCAAAAATCCCTAACCTTACAGAAAAGTTTATTGGGAAATCAAATGGTAGCTAATGCTGGTGGAGACAATAAAGAGGGACTACTCTTTCTGGTGACCTGTTAGCTGAAACAGTGTTTATTATAAAACAGTCCCCCCTGCAAGCAGTTGTGGATGCTCTTCTTCCCTAAAGCACTAGGTATAAAAACCTGATTAGCTAGTAAATCATAGGAAGTGTGTTCTGTAGTGTCACATCTTTAATAGTTGGAGAGATGTGATCTAAATATTGCACAGAAATTGATTAATTCACATTGTGGCCAAGATGTTTGAAGGAAATTAGAACTTCGTAGGTCTACTCATTGCAAGAAGGGGAATTTAATATAGGATTACAGTCTCATTAGAAGCAGTATGCTCATTTATTTCTTTGAAGAGCGTGTGCAGACATCAAGGTTGAGGTCATAACAGTATTGCCATGTTCTCACCCCTTTCACCCCTGGGTCTTTAAAATAAAGTCCACCAAGAAGAAAGAAACTGGGTGAGAGTAGAAGCTGAGGTTAATTTTAACTTGATCATGCTGAGACAACCCACCAGCCTCTCTGCAATCATTAACATAAGATTACTTTACTTGTTGGTTCGGAATGAACAGAAACCTATTGTACATTGAAAGAAGAGACTTGTTCTGTGAAGACCTCTGTGAACTCTGACCTGTGAAATGACAGAAATGCAGCACCTGCAAGCAGAAGGAACTACCCGTTTCAGCACATACCTCCATCTTGTAGTGGCCCAGGGTTTGAAATAAGGGGCTTATCACTTAACAGCTTTCATGTGCGACAGAACGCACATACACAGGGAAAACCTAATGTCTGGCCCCATATACCCAGAGATTTTTAATGTATGTGAAGGAGTTGCCTTTGTGATAAAAAGGGGGAGGCATGCATCTCAGTGAAAAACATGACTGGCAAAAACATCTTTTGTTCACTCCTACCTCCCCAGCAAGTTGTCTGAAAGTAGATCATAAACGGGGATGCATCATTACTATTATCTCCCGGTATGACTCACTGAGCTGTATATAGCAGCTCATCTTTTGAGGAGAATTCTTGCTCAGAGCAAGTAGAATGTGGAAACAAATATTAAATGTCAGACTGTTATGTCACTGTTGCATTAGAATTTCTTTCATGGCAGATAAAAATGGCTAAATAAGACAGGCCTTGGTGTTCAAGCCATTTTAAGCAGGTATTGTCAGGTTAAAAATCCTCATTAGTTTTCTCCTGATTTGATGCTCTTATTTTCATAATATTTATCTCTTTTTGGGCAACAAGAATGTGTTTGTTGATTGCACTAGCAAATTCTGGGGTATTTCAGTATTTGGATTGCTGGTAATGCAAGGTAGCAGGTGTCTTTTTGAGCATGCTTTTAGGCTTTTTTTTTAATTTGTGTTTTTAAGAGCCCTCTGCCTTTGATTGCCTGATCATGCCCCAAATTAGTTCTCTGTTCTCTTTTAGTTGTAAAGAAACTGCTTGTGACATCCAAATACGGCTCATAATGTTGATCGCTTTTAAAGTTCTTCTGTCCTCCTCTTAGAAAGATTGGCTTTCTGGAGTACTAGCAGCATCCTCCCTCCATATTTTGCATTCATTTAGTACCTTGAAATTCAGACTGCTTTTCTTGCCAAGAAAGACTAGCCAAGGCTTTCTTCAGAGCTTCAGTGATTGCTGCTGGATGAGCCGCTCCATCCTTATCCCCAGATGAACTCTAGCCTGGGGATCCAGAGCTCTGTTTTTCTGGTGCTCTTGCCAGTGTCACTTTTGTTCCACGTCCGCTGCTGTAGTAAAGTACCGTGTTGTTTGTTTATGTTGCATGTATGTTGACTCAGCTTTCACTTCAAACAAGCGCTCAACTTTTTAGAATATGCACTGGGAAACAAGAATCCTGTCTTGTGTTTTGTGATACTGGTAACATATTAACAAAGCTGTGTTAGTAAAAAATATTCCTGTGTTCTGTTACAGGTTCTGGGATTTGAAGTTGACACGGTGAACTCTGTCCAGTTTTCAAACCACACAGGTAAAATTTTCAGATACCACTCCACAGTCACTCAGCTCTACTGAACTTGTGGCTCACTTCATCACATGATAGTGGAAAGGAGATTGGTCTTATGTTTCTACTCACATTTTCAGCATATAGGACAGAAATGTAGTTTTCGTGTTTTGATTCAAGTTTTACAGATGTCTGGATTTGGGATTAGGGCATGATATGATGTGGTAATGTTCTGTTCTGCTACTTCAGAGTGTGAGTTTCTTTTGTTAGGCAGTAATGTAGTTAACTCAGACAGTGAAATAACACAAATAGGGCCATTATGCAGGCAGGCCTGTGAACAGGGGAATTGTCAGTACTGTTTTCTGTGCATTATGACCCTATGACACTCATATTCGTATTACCAACCCAAACATCAAAAGAATACTGAGCTAGATGCAATGTTTCCTCTCTTTATGTGCCCACTCAGATGGCTAGCAAGTATCCTAAAATTACATTCTGGAGGGAGGAAGGGATGGGGTGTTAATACATTTGGGTATATTTTTACTTGGATTCTAAGCCTGAAAATGGTGCACTCACATAGTACTTTCAGACTTCCTAACACTCACAGTGCTAGAAGACTTTATTTTTCAAAAGAAAGGTGAAATTTGTTTATTCTAGGAATACCTTTCACCCATCAAGCAGCTCCAAGTGGCTTGCTATTTTTGGACCAATAGAGACATATCTACTATCATGGTAGTGGCAGGTTGTTTGAAGGGAGATCTACTCTAGATAAAGAAATTCATAGGGTGTCTTAAAAATTATCCAGGAACAAATTACAACTTAAACATCTTGGAAAAGAGCAAAAATTGTTTCTGACAAAGAAAAGAAAAAGACAAAAGTTGAGACACTTTGCTAGTATCTCTCAGGTATAGCTCTATTAATAAACTACTAAATGTTTGGAACAGAGAGCAGACCAGGAAGCGTCTCTCCTCTCTTACTATGTTGAGCTCCATGCAGCTTTCAAAAGGTTACAACGTGTTCCTATCATGAAAGGAATTTAGTGTCACCCTGAGAAGAAGAAATGAATGTTTCAAAGGTAGCTAGAAAGCCAGCAGAAAGGCATGAAAGAGGTAATAATTAAACAAGGGGTGGGTGTCTTTCCTGGCTCAGGCGAAAAGCTGATTATTTTGCTTGTACCCTTTGGCACAGTACAAAGGTTCTCTCATGTTTTTAAGAGATATTTAGATGTGACTTACGTTTCTTTAATGTATTTAGTTTAGGAGTTTGGGATTTTTTGTTGTTTAGTTTTTGATAGCTGGGTAAAACTGTTGTAATCTTCCAGAAATGAAGCCATTTTTTTCATGTGAAATAACTCAGCGCTCAAAATGGTTGAGCACCTGTCATTTGTTACTTTTCGGTTTCAAGATTAAATCAGCTTTATAGGGTGTTAGAAGAGCTTAATAGAGGTTTTATTGGACCATAAACCGAACGTGTCGGAAGGTAGGAAAATTACATTACCAATAGGATGATCAGGTTCTTAAAATGGAAGACAAGGAAGATTTTTATTTTTTTTTTTAATAGCATCACAGCTGGAGAAAGGTTACCAATGCTTCATTCAAGTTTTGTCAGACAATGAAGATGGTAGAAGGAAAAATAAATTAGTGATTCCCCACCCCCTCAAGAAAGCCTAACTGAACATCCCAAAACCAAAAATGTCTCAAAGATGACAAGTCTTTAAAATATTTGGAATTTTTGTTTTGTCTCCTGGTGTTTAGGAGTTACATTGTTACTTTTTTTTCCTGTCATCTTGATTGTCTTAGTAAATGTGTTTAAAAAATCTCAAAGATTGCTGCACAACCTCATAACTTTGAGAAGCAGAGCTTCAGAAAAAAATCACAGTATGGTGTTTGGCACTTGCCAAGCGTGAGTAAGAGGAGATTGTATTTAGCAGTATTGGTAATTTGGCTGAAAGAGGAAGGAATGGAAGAGAAAGGAAGGGTACATATTCCCTTTTATGGCAAGTCTATTTTTCTAACACTGCGGTTTTTCCATGAAATCCTTTTTTACCCTTTCTTAATTTGAAGGTAGATTCTAAGTCCAGTGGCTTTGCACCTCCTCTTTGAGAGAGGCATGTAGGAACATGTGGTGTCCTCATATGAAGACTTTTCCAATCTTGAACATTTACACATGGCTGCACGTAAACTCGTGCTAGTACCTGCAAATCAATGTATTTGTGGTCTGTGCCACTGCAGGGATTAATGAACAGAAACTGCCGTGCTGGGCTGTGGCTTGTGTCTGGAGCAGTGCCACAATACACAGGAATCATGTGTTGTATGAACCAGCAAAGATAACTTGATTTTCCTACGAGAAGAAGATCTTATTAAAACACTTTCTGTCGTCATCATTAAAGCTGAAGGGCAAATTTTTGCTTCAAAATCTGTGAACTCCAGTTTCTAAAAGAATGTGATATACCAGAGGGGGCACAGGTAGCAAAGTGTGTGAAGTTTCAGACATGGCGTTCTTTCTTTCTCCATCCCTGTCTCTAAACCTGGTCTTGTCAGCAAAATATAAAATGCAGAGAGAATTTATGACTAACAGGCTTTCTTTGGTGAATCATTATTGTGCTTTTTTTGCCCTGTTTTTAAATTAGTAAGATACCACAGGCCTATTTCTGGTGACCCCTGCTCAGAAAATTCAGCTTTCTTAGTCTCTGATAAACCCAAAATTCAGAAAGTGTGCTTTAAATCAGTTCCCCTGGGAGAACAGTTTGTCGTGTTGCTTGGTGAGAAACTTTTATGAATAGAGTGACTCACCCTTGAATGGCATCATGCTTCATATGCGAATAAAAGAAGCTGTCATGCAACCTACAAAGATTCTGTGCTTTTTATTCTACTTTATTGTGTTGTTTGAGAAGGCATCTCATTGTCTGATGTGCAAAAATGAAATGATTTTTTTTTATTATTATTGTATTGGTGATTTTTTTGGGTGCATTTTTAATTCTTCAGTTATTTTCATCTTTGTTTTTAATTGTTAGGTTGATGGTAAGCTTGTAATGTGCTTACTTTGAAATCCAAATCCTGCCTTTGAAACTGCTCCAGAATAAATAGCCTGTTTCTTTTTTGTTCCTTTCCTTTTCTTTTTTTCTCTTTTTATTTTTAAGCAAAGCACTTTTGACTTCCACTTAGTGGGTGGGTTGGGTTGGCTGGTAGGTCTAATACATGAGAAATTATGTCTCGTTGATGTGATTCTTCACAGTCTGCCACCAATACGCAGTCATTCACACCTGGGCAGTGCGGGACAAAAGGAAAAGATCTCCACTTGTGCCTAACACTGGTAGTGTTTTACTCCCACACTGACAAGCTGTGAAAAATCCAGTGGAGAGTTTGGTACTGCATTTCTGGTTTTGCTGAAGGCCTCCTGGTAGCTGAAGATTGGGTCATGTTTAGACCAGGTTTTGTAACAGGTTTGTGTGGTGGGGTTTTGTGTAGCGGGGAGAGGGGGCTCCAGGGATGGCTCCTGTGAGAAGCCCCTAGAAGCTTCCCTGGCTCCAAGTTGGACCTGCCTCTGGCCCAGGCAATGGTGGTAGCGCCTCTGTGATAACATATTTAAGGAGGCAGAAAAAAACGTGCTGAAAAGCTGAAGTGGAGAGAGAGGAGTGTGACGTGAGAGAAACAACTCTGCCAACGCCCAGGCCAGTGCAGAAGGAGGGCAGGAGGTGCTCCAGGTGCCGGAGCAGAGGTTCCCCTGCAGCCCGTGGTGCAGCCCATGGTGAGGCAGCTGTGCCCCTGCAGCCGTGGAGGGTAACGGGGGAGCAGAGATACACCAGAGCAGGTGGTGCCCAAAGGAGGCTGTGACCCCATGGGAAGCCCGTGCTGGAGCAGACTCCTGGCAGGACCAGTGACCAATGGAGAGAGGAGCCCAGGCTGGGGCAGGGTTCAGCACTTGTGATTCCCTGGGGGACCCACGCTGGAGCAGCCTGTGAAGAACTGCAGCCCATGGGAAGGACTCACGCTGGAGAAATTTGTGGAGCACTGTCTCCTGTGGGAGGGACCCCATGCTGGAGAGGGGAAGAGTGTGAGGAGTCCTCCCCTGAGGAGGAAGGAGCAGCAGAGACAACGTGTGATGGACTGACTGCGACCCCCATTCCTTGCCCCCTGCACTGCTGGTGGGGAGGAGGTAGAACAAATTGGAAGTGAAATTGAGCTGGGGAAGAAGGGAGGGGTGGGGGGGAGGTGTGTTTTTAAGTTTTAGTTTTTATTTCTCATTATCCTACTCTGATTTGACTGGTAATAAA
The DNA here is from genome assembly GCF_000699245.1 of Pterocles gutturalis. Lineage (NCBI taxonomy): Eukaryota > Metazoa > Chordata > Aves > Pterocliformes > Pteroclidae > Pterocles > Pterocles gutturalis. Next base: position 33,107 of record NW_010115749.1, on the reverse strand, counting down.
TTGAACTGATATTTTCCCCAAGTCGAGTCTGTTTTGCCCGTGACCATAACTGGTGAGTAATCTCTCCCTGTCCTTGTCTCAGCCACTGGGGTTTTACCCTTTTTTTTCTTCCTATTAACCTCCCCATCCCACCACAGTGGGGAGGAGTAAGCAAGCAGCCGCATGGTGCTTAGTTGTCGGCTGAGCCTAAACCACAATGAGTTTGCATGTGAATTTTGTGACACAGCTCGGACCAGATTACCTGCTCATCATGTGCCTTCATCACTAGATCTTTCTTCCTTTTTCCCATGTAAAATACTTAGTTACTGAAGCAACTTTAAATAGTTCTGCAGGAAACACCACAGGAGAAACTCAAACCTCAGAACAGAATGTTCTGGCTTGGAAAACAAAGAAATCCTACGTGCCTTGCTGTACTTAAATGTTTGGTTTTTGGGTTTGTAGTGAGTTTTTGTGTCTGTGTGTGTTTTTTCTTCTGGTGTGCCTGGGATTTTCTATCTTTTCTTTTTTCCTTGTTTTTTGAAGTAATTAAGAGGCTTATAAATACATTCCAAAGGAGAAAAAAATGTACAAGTGGAGGAAGGCAGGAAAGAAAAGTATGTAAATTCATCTTGTGTGCAGTATTAGCTGCCTCTCTTGCTTATGGTTTTGGTTTTTTTTCTTTTTTCATACAGATGAACCAAGACATTTCCTTGGAGACTAATGAATACGTTTATCACTTTAGAGGGATAAGTGACAAGAGGCATCATACCTTACCTGTTTTTCATTCCTTTATATTCTTTAAAGCAAATATATAAAATTTAATTGCAATAAAAGGCCATAGCACAGATATGCAGAAGGGGTATAAAGATGTTTAAATGTTAATGTTCAAGTATGTGTTTAAAATTACTACTAATCTGGGAGACTAATGCTGTCAGTCTGAGCCAAGTGTGGTTTTGGAGAGCTGTATCATGATTTGCAGTGTTCTCTCTGCTCTCTCAGTCCAGCATTGGCGGTTTTGTAACCAAAACAAGGAAGACTCAGCTTTCTTCCTCTATGGAAGATACAAGCCAAGATCTCACCTTGATATCCAAGATAAAAGAGTAATAATTTGATCCAGCTGCTATGCCTAGCCAGCTCAGTAGTCTCCAAATGGGATGCAGTTCTTTTGCCAAATATGAACTTGAAACTCATTCTTTAGTTTTCTTGGCTGTGGTTCTTGTATAATGTGTGCCAATAGCTAGGTACTGTGAGACTTTGAACTTCTATATTGTTGACTGCCACAGTGAAAATATTATGGCAGAGTAGGAGTTACAGTAAGCGGCCAGTTAAATGGAAGATTTTAAGTTTTCTCTTGCTGATTTTCAGCTATTCATATTTAGTGGTATAGGCATAGGAATAACATTTCTAGGAAGCTGACTTTCTTTTGGGTCTTGCAAGGCAACTCTGGGCCTTCAAATGTGCTTGTTGCCAACTGACTTCTCACGTCTAGCCGAGGAAGATGGCAATTTCTCGTTATCATCCTTAACTCTAATTGCTCTCATGCTTTTCCCTAAAGCCAACTGGACCTCACATGTTTAATCTTGCTGTTGGCATTCCCTGCTAACTAGCTTTGGGTTCAGGGCTATGCAGTGTTTTTTTGACCACACAGTATCTATCTGGATTTTTGCTGGACCTCACCCCCCATGCCTTTCCCCTTTCAAGATGGTCCCTCTAGCTCAGGAGAGGGACCACAGGGTATCCATCCTTCAGTTAGTGAAACCCTTTCTGAACATGAGGCTTTTTCTTCTGTTCCTCTGCAGAAGCTGCTTTTTGGTTGTATATTCCACCAGGAGAGCAGGATAAATGCAGGGTCATGGGATTTGCCCCTTGTTCATCACGTTACATGAAGTTACCTTGGGGAAAGGGCTTAGGGTGTTTTCCATCTTGTTGCCGGTTTTGATTTTATTTGTTTTTTTCTTACTCTAATATTAAACTCCTAGTGAAATTACAGTTCTCTGCAGGTCCAATTAAGGCATTGCCCTTTTTCTGCTGTCTGAGTAGCTGGGGCTTCCCTAGGTCTCTTTTTTTCCCCTCCAGTTATCATGTGATTAGACTTTGGGTTGTATTACACGTGTTACCAGGTGGTAAGAAGGATCCTCTAAATACCCTTGGAAGTCATTGCTATAGAGTTCGGACAATGTCCCTGCCCTGTGTGGGTAATGTAACAATTCCGGAGATTGTAGCAGATTGTAGCTGGGCTGCTACCTAACATTTTGTTTCTGTGTTTGTTTCCCTCCCTTGGTGGAGGAGCCGTGGCACACGGACCCTCTGCACTGACTGCTAAAGACAGCTTGGCATGGGAAGATAAACTTTCAGTTAAATAGTGACTGTGCAGGGTCCCTCTGTAGGAACGGCTCCCAAGAGTATCTAGATAGTCTGGACAATCTGTTGTAGTTATTTTTATGACCATGTGTAAGATGAATGCTCTTTTGCGGTCTGATCTTGATTCTGGGTGAAAACTGTACTTGATTTCATTGACAGGCACAATGAAATAAAAAGGACTGTGGTGTGTCCCTGAACAGACTGGCTTTGCAGTGCTAGTAGAAGCAGAGATTTGTGGAAGAGGAGAGAGGGCAGATATTTTTCTCTGAAGCTGCAGATGTGACAGAAACAGCTGCATATGTGTTAAATAAGCCCAATATTTGAATCAGTTGTAGCCAAGGGTTCCTCATATACTTGGGGCTAGACTCATGCCTGAGTGTTAGGTGTTGCCGTTCTGAATATCACTATATTCTGGAGTGGAACTGCAGCCCTAACATACGGGAATCCCTCACTTTGTCGGCTTCTTCACAAGGACTTTTTAAAAGGCATTTGCTAGGGAGGGAATTGTAGTGGCTGATGTGAGTCAGTCTCCCAGCCAGCTGGCAGCGAGTCGTGTTTTAGAGGCTGGGCCTTCTTGAGCTGAGGAGAACAAAATGATCCATCTGCTCACCCTGTTGTGGGTGTATTTGCATTCATAAGAAGGAAAACTGAAAAATGTGCTTATCCTAGGCTCTAGGCACCTTTTGGCAGTTACTCTAATAACACAGTTTAGAGTGATAATCAAAGCCAACAGTTTTTATCACAGAATTTTCTAACTCCAAGAGCAGAAATTAAAACAAAAAACGAAAATACCATTGTCTTCACCCAGGGGTGGTGTGGAAGAAGATACCTCATTTAACATTTCACTTTTCCCAATTCCAGTTAATAAAAAGATAAGTTTTTTAACAAAATCTGAATTTGTGGAGGTGGAGGGTTAAATTGTGGGTGCTTCATCTAATAACTTGGAGGAAGCCCCATTCTTATATACAAGGGAGTGATGGCTGCCATCTATATGGGCACTTTGATGAAAAGGTGCAAGATGAATTTACATTTTTCAACCAATGTTTAGAGTCTGTCAAGGAAGACTTTTTTACTTCACCCCCTCCTCTTAAGTTGGCTGCTATGGAGCTTGGCCCATTGTTTGCTGAAATCAATTGAGCTTCTCCCAAGTAACTTCACTTTCGCTCTGCTTCTCAACTGAGAATATTGGCTTGTGATTGTTAGAGATCATTCAGGTATAAGAGTGTGTGGATATTATTTGTCTGTTTATATTGTCTTTCCGATACTCATTTGCCTTCTCCAGGAACCTCAGCATTAAAATTGTGCTATTTTTGTGAAGAAAATCTGTCAGATGATATTGTAAATTTACAGCATCCATGACAGTGTTCTGCTGTGATCACTCTATTTGTTACATGCAGGTCCCAGTGAACGCCGTATCTGATGGATGCAGCAGTGCTGCATGCCTGGGTCCAGACAGATCTAAAAGCCTGTTTAAGCTTGTCATCTACCTGTCAACCTTTTTCTTTTTTTTATAGTATAAAATTACAAAAATGGATTATACTAACACCCTCCTCTGATGAAGTCTAAAACATACCTTTGTCTCCCTCCACACAGGAAAGGGATAGTTGTATAGGCTCCATGGGAAAACTTGCAAGAGCCTGTGTGTAGTCTGCTCAATTTGCTGATAAAGGAACAGGCTCAAACACCAGTGTAGTCACTCTAGTTCCTTTGGGAAACACAGGTGCTAGGAAGTAGAGCACATAACTGTTCTGCTGACAGCAGCTTTCATTTGGCAATGGTGTTTTACAGAGGGGGAGGTGGAAATGCTTTCTGGTGCTGATAGCCGATACAGTCTGTCCAAGTGTATAATCTAGGTCATCCTAAATGGAAAATCTAGCTGTATCTGGCTTTTATTTTGCAGGTTATGCCCACTGGAAGGGTCAGGTGTTAAATTCAGATGAACTTCATGAACTGTACGAAGGACTTAAGCTGAACAAGGTCAACCAGTACGATTATGTACTCACAGGTAAGAAGAGCTTGTTCCTTGGTGTTCCCATGAGATGTAAACAAAAGTAGAGATATATAAGCCATATCTCTCCTTATTACAAACTGAGCAATTAGATTTGGTCCCTCCTTTGATCCCTCCTGCAAGTTCATCTGTTTATTATTATCTCAACCGCTCATGCTGTTTCGTTTGAAAGAGCCAGTGTTCCCCAGCCTGAAGGTTGTAATTGGGTGGGTAGATCGATCCCCTTGTATAGTTTACAGATTTGTACAGGCCAGTCACGTACAGACTTAATTAATGTTTTGGGAGTGCCTCTACTGAAAAAAAGATGAGGAATGTCAGAGTATTATTTTTATAATTTATTACGAAGACATGAGTTTAACCCTTTCTCCTAAACTTGCAGTACTGGCACTCTGCAGTACTATAACATGATTTTATACACAGTTGTCTGACTGTTTTTTCTACTTGATCTTCAAGGGGTAGTGCTTTGGATACAGAGCAAAGTATAAGCAGGGTTGCATTTTGGTTTTGACTCTGTCGTATCTCTTGATTTTTTTCCTCTTGTTACTATGTAGGTCCTCTGAGTGGCAGTTCTGTAGGACATAATAACTGTGCAGTGTTTTCCTTTGCTTGGCACTAGGTGCAAAGTGTTTAGAAGTATAGGCAAAGACAACTTCTTGTAGAATGCTTTATAGAAAGGAGAGATTCTGTGTGCAGTGTTTATTAAAAACTGCTTCTCATCCAATTCCTGCTTCTCAAATGTATATTACTGATCAGGTTTCACCACAGTAAGAGCTATGCATCTGATTTAGATTACAGTGTCAATTTTTTATAGCAGTGAACAGTCACTTTTTAAAGGTAAAAAGAAATATATTGCCAGATTTGACTTGATTTAATGGCTTCCACATGCAGGAAAGTGCTTTAAACACAGGGAAAACTGAAGACTTTAAGTGTATGCATGATAACCCCAAAGCAGTCATTCTGGCTTGAAGGGTGTGGCATGTTCGAAGAGTTATTGTCAGTTCTTTTACAGGGAATATCTCCAAAGTAAAGGAGACTAAACAGAAAATAGACTAAACTAAGGTTAAGAAATTAGTTTCAGCATAAATGGATTCTATGTCACTGAGAAACAGAAAAACACCCTTTCTTTCCTTTAAAGAACTCTCACAGAGAATATTTTCAGGAAAAACACAATGTATTGTAGGTGTTTTCAGGTGATGTTAGATGCAAAATTTGTAAATAATGTTTGAGTATTCTTTTAGCTGAAATGTTCCTTTTTTTATTTTACTTTCATCTCTTGGAAGAGACCCCAACTCCTTTCCTATCATGGTCTTGCCCTGGCAAAATGGATGTAAGAGATTAAAAATGGTAGAAGGAAAAGCAGAAATCTTCATCAAAGAAGACATTTTGGAGGAAAAAAGGAATATTTATTAATATGCCTTTTAAAATAGGATTTATGAGTAGATGGATCAGTGTGTTCGTTTTTAAAAAATCTCGTTCGGTGTAGCCATTTTCAGTACAGACAGAAAGAAGGCATGGATAGAAATGGCACTAATTTCTTAACATCTAAGAACACTCTCAGTGTTCAGTTCAGTTGTGCTGTGGCTGAACTTAAAATTCAGGTTTTTTCATTCAGGGCCAAAAGACTGATTTTTCTCTTCAAACAGGAGCAGCCATTCACTATAGTGCACAACTGTGCTTTGTACCCCCAACAACCTGGATATGATTATTCAAACACTGAAAAGAAATTAATTTGTCAGCAGATGGGATTTGACTGTAATTGTATGTCTGGTGACTGTAGATATCTTGGCTGAGATGGAAATTATTATCTTTAGGCTGATGATACAAAATAACACTTTGTTAACTTTTGTAACTGTTAGTTACTTGTAGATTTTCATATATTTATTTACAGTGAAGCAATCAAGGTAAGAGATGAACTCCAATTCAGTATAAATTTCTTGAAATATCTCTGTCAATAATGTTAATCGTACTCTCTATTTTTTTTGACAGCCAGTCTACCATTAAAGGTCATTTTAAACAAAAATCTTTGCTTTGCTTTTTAGACTGATCATCAGCATTTCACAGACATAAGACAAAGTATTTTGGCCAAAAATCTTGGAAGCTTTTTCCATTTCTCTGCAACACCTAAGAATTAATCAATTTTGCAAGTTAAAAAAAAATCTCTAAAATGTATTTTAAATCTTTTAGTAGAGTCAACATTTCCAAGCTGAACGTTTGAAGAAGCTACCTTGATAAAAATAACGCTATTAAGTGAACTAAAATAACTGAAAATGAAATTATTAATTAATAAATTTGCAAATAAAGTTAATACATAAAATATATAAATAAAGAAACATCTATAAAATAAAAAAATTAATGATTAAATAAGAATATGGTGGTCTAGCATGCTGATTAGGGCCTTGAGATATAATAAAACTTATCTCGAGCTTATTTCACTGCTAAGCCTAAAAATAGGGATCTTATAGGTGTATTGGCCATTGCTCTAAAATATTCAAGACTAATTCTCCATTGCATTAATGTGTTGGACTGTATCAGCACCAATATTAATAATAATAAAAAACCTGCTTCAAACCAGAGTATGAGAAAAGTATATGGAATCTAAAATATTTCTTATTTACTTACATGATAAACAGTATTGATTTGGACTGCTGTTTTGAAGAAAAGGAGTGGTTTTTTTCTCTTCAGCCTGACCTTTCTATATGTATGTTCAAGCACTTTGAAGTTATATGAGGCCTTCATATATAACATCCATATAACATGGAGTTTTAAGGTTATATTTGTAGTTGTGCACGCATTGTCTGAAGTTGTCTTCCACCTGGCATTCCCAAATGAAATACTAAAATGCCTTTGTTCTAAAAATGCATTGTTCCAAAGAATGAGTAGTATGCAACATTCTTATAAAAAAAAAAAAAAAAAAAGGGGGGCATTCATGAAAATAGGCTTCAAAAGTGTCTTTTTTTCCCCAAAGGGTATACAAGAGACACATCGTTTCTTGCAATGGTGGTGGACATTGTCCAGGAATTGAAGCAACAGAATTCTAACCTTGTATATGGTAAGAGTGTGTATTATGATCCTTTCTGCATCATCATTGTATATGCTGATCATTTTCACATTTTAGGATGAAAACGCTGTTCTGAGGTTACCCAGCATTACCCTGATCTGGCTTGGGACAGCTGAGGCTCCAGTGAAGTTTTGTTTCAGCGTTGCTTAAGTGTTGAGGGAGTTGTTTTTTCATCTGATTTTATGCCTTTCAGTATGTTTCTTGCATCTTGGCATCCAAGGGAGAATGTGCCTTGAAGACTGATTGTCTGTATCCAAGAAAGGCTTGTAAAATCCCAGCTGGCTGCTGCTGTTCATAGTTCAGAGGTGTAGGCTGTTAAGTGCTGATAGCTGAAAGCCTCTCCTTGATTTCCGAGTCAGTCAAAAGCAGGATAGACTCTCCTGTGTTCCCCTGCCATGGTTTCATGTTACATCCCAGAAGAAGTGTCTTACTGTGCCTTATAAGCTTCATAATTTAGCTTGAACTCCAAGGCTTTTTCAACTCTGGTGTCCTCTGCTAAGGTTATGTAGGCACATTGAAAGAGCAGCAGACTCTAGCAACTGCCATCATTAATGTGTCTTGTGAGGCTTACACCTGTGAGAAAAGATTCTCCTCTTTCCTTCCTGCCTTTCTTGAGTCTTTTAAGATTTCTGAAGATAACCAGTGTAGGCTTGAATTGAGCAAAATACTTAGAGTGACAGGACAAAGTCAGTGGGGTTTTAGTGGGATACAAAGCTGTGAATGATGGTTTGAGTCTGTTGTCCTCAGGTTCAGTAAACTGTATGGTAGGAAACATCTAGAATAGTTTCCAGGATTTGCAAGGTGTAATACTGACAAGTGTGATACCTGACTTAAAATTAACAAAGCACAGTTCTCATTATAAAAAATGTAGCAGAGGTGTCTTCATGAATTTGGGTTTTGTTACTTTTTAGACTTTATTAACGCTGTTGCATTGTCACGTTCTACAGAGCCTTGTACTAGTAAGTGAAAGCAAAAAAACACTTTTGGCTTATTAGCAGAAAGAAATACCGTAACTGTATAGAAGAGGAAGGAAGTGGTCAGATGTCAGGAACACAGCTAGGCTTCTAAGATCCTTTATATTTAATAAATAGATTATAATGTAAGGAAAATACTTTTAAAATGGAAACCAAATTGCTCTTTTTACTCATAGAAACATCCTTAAATACTGATTGGACATTGATTTGATACCTTTGGATTTGTATTTCTTTTTTATCTTCCAAAAAGCTCTTTTAATACAATGAACAATGTTCCTTTTTAAAGCACAAGGCTAGGCTGATTCCATCTTAACTTTGAAACTGAAGGCACTTGGAATATTTTGTTAATACTGATGACGACTCAGAACCTGTGCCAAATGTGTGTTAATATTATTACACCAAGTATGAGTTTATGTGCTTTGGCATGGATTTTCTTCTTGTTTCATTATAGTACACATAATTGTTTTTTATGTGTACACACAGTATTTTGTTGTGTACGTTTGGCATGTATCTTTTTACACTAAAGTAAAAATAGGACTCTCTTGGCAGCTATGAGCTTCTCCCACGTTTTTTCCCCACCATACTATTTTTCCAGAGTTTTGGTTTGGGAAGTCAAGGGGAGGGCTCTCTGCATTTTCCGTAGCAAAAGTCAGACCTCCTCATCACCTTCAGACATAACAACATGGAAGCAGTTAGGAGAGGGTGACTACAACCCACTGACGCTTTTTTAAGACACATGGCCTACTCTTTCAGAATTGGCAGCCACCGGTGATGAATCTCTGGTTGAGTGTGCTGCAAGAGCTGAGTATATGAGCTATCAGATGCTCAGTGATGTTACATAGCCACTACTGTTACCTAAAATTTTTCCTTCCCGCCAGGGTCTCTATGAGTGTCCCCCATTTCTAAAGCTAGATTTATTCTGTTACAGTATGCGATCCAGTGATGGGTGACAAATGGAATGGAGAAGGCTCTATGGTTAGTACTTACCTGTTTGAATTCTCTGTATAGTTAATATTTGCTATATAAAGATTTATTGATTTTTAAACACCAGTTCTAAGCTACTTTGCCTAAGTGTGGCTTTGGATCCCAGCATCAAGTAAGTTTGTACTTTAATTTCCTGTAATTGGATGAGTTTTGTATCTGGGAAGAATGATGGCTGCATAGCCCTGGGATTACTTCTAACTCTCTGCTGAGAAAACAGGTGGAATACAGGCCGTGTATGCAGGAAAATATCCCCCTGCTCCTCCTCCTTATCTCACTGGAGTTCCCTCATCTTCTGTCAAGAGCTCTGTTTTGGCTGGTAGCTTGGCTGGCATTGTTGGTGATCATGTGAACTGACATACCACTTGAACCTAAATGAAGATGACTTATTTCATATGAGATCCAACAGCTGCTAGGCACTGGGCTGTGATCAGTGACAGAAAGGTTCTGTGTGCCAATACCAGACTGCATACTGACAAAGAGACATACCTTTTTGGTCAAAGCTAGCAAATAGTTTCAGTAGAAATGCAACGTGGGAAGACAACAGCAATAATGATATTTTATGTTTTCTTCTGCCTTAGTTAGTCATGCACTATGAATTCCTCTTTGTCCTTGTACCTTTTTACAGTTTACCTGCTCATAAAACATCACATGAAATAGCACTTAGTAATAAATTTGCCATTGCTTTTGTATTCTGTTCTTTCATTTTATGTCTATTGCAATATTTATTGTCCTTGGCTTTTTCTAACAAGGCAGCTGTAGAGTCACCTTGCAAAGCCTTAGCTCTTGCAAGAGATCATAACCGTGGGCCTACCTACCTATATCTTTTGGGTGGCAGACAGGGTAGATGGAAGAAGAGGAGAAAATACAACACACAACCCACCAACTCATTCCTGCCATAAAAACTAATAAAATCATTAATTAAAACACACTGGTTTAGACAGGACCTAGTCTTGCATTTCTGTCTAAAGGCGGAGTCCCTGTGACATCATCGCTTCACCATGGCTATGAGTGAGCTCGGTATCAGTATGATGGGTGTTCTGGTAGCACTTAAGTGGTCAGCACTGTGGTAGGGTTGTCTGTTGCTGATACAGTTGGAATGGGAGACAGTAATACATGGACATATGTATACATGCACCCTGCCCTGCATAGCTTATGAGCCTAACAGAGAAATAAATCATGGACAAAAGGGGATATTAATCCTGATTTAGCAAATGGGGTTCTGCCAGAGAATATCAGCTACTAGTAAACAATGAACTTTATTATGAAACATTTTGTTAAACTGAGTTACAGCAGGATTTGGGAATGGGAGGTGATCCCTTCTAACCCAAACTCCTAGCAGAGCTCCAGTTTGTGCCAAAACAGCTGATGCTTTTAAGCTTTGAGTCTGAAAAGCATACAGGCTGGTTGGCTCCTGCTACATCGTAGGATATGTCACCTGCTTAAACAGTCTCCCTTTGCTGGTGGGCTGTGTTTAGCTAATGAAGATGGGATAGAGATGGGAACAGGCGGGCACAAAGGGGAGCACTGGCCCTCATTCCTTGAAGAGCTGATTCTGCAGGCAGCGAAGCATGCTAGAGATTTGTTAGACTTGGGTGCAACACAAGCAAAATATTTTTATTGTCCTGATCAGAACTGGTTTCTAGATTAAGTTGTACTGAACAAATTACAAATCTGATTCCTGTTCATGCATATTAATGTACAGCACACCCTAGAAATACTATGCTGAAAGAAGGAGACAAAGTAACACATATCACGGACGTTACTTGTTCGTAAGCCCCACAACATATAACAATCAATGTGGGCACACGCTACTGCAGCAAAGGACCTCTGTACTGTTGGTGCACCAACAAAGTCGTTTCTTTTGAAGGTAGGGACGTGAGAAAGGGTTCCCTATGTTGGGACACTGTATTTCCTCATGCTGCTGTGTCACCTTGATGAGAGGGAACCCAAAAGTTCTTCATCCAGGCACCACTTCCTTTTAATGCTGCCAGTTTAGGCCTGTCTGCTTAGCAGTTCTTCTCATCGCCTCCAGTGAAGGAAGGGCTTTTGGCTGTACTGTCACCAGCTGGAGGATGCACTGCTGCATTAGTTAATGCTGCGTAACAGTACAATGGGAGCTGTCAGGTTCCTCAGTGACAGCATGAATGGTAGTTGAGGGAAGGAGAGTTCCAGTCCCACATCTCAGATGCTGCTGACAACATGTGATGCTGTTTCTTCCCCCGTAGTATGTGCCCAAGGATCTCCTCCCAGTCTACCGGGACAAAGTTGTACCTGTTGCTGATATAATTACTCCTAACCAGTTTGAAGCTGAGTAAGTACTTACTTCCTTTGATAGCCAAATAAACTTGGGGATAAAAGCAGGGGAGACTGGTATCAATTCTTTTATTTGTCTCAATACAGTGCCATACGTATGTTTGTGTTGGGTTTTGTTTTTTAGCTGTTACTATAAAGTGGTGCTTTTCAGCAAACCTCCAACTGTTTAATAATTAAACCAATAAAAAAAATCTGGGAGTTATTTGAGGAACAGAATTATCTTGTTTTCTCTGGTCTCTCATTTTTATGATTACTTCGTGTTATCTCCAGAGGTCTGTATCTAGGGCAGGTTGAAAAAAGCACCTCTCTTCCCTTTCCTTCCCCACTCCTAGGAATTTTTTTTATTATGTGTCAGAATATCAAAACTGAAATAGTTTGACTCAAATCCCCCAGATTTGATTCAGAAATACTACCATGGCAAAATCTCATAGGAGTTAATGTAAATGCTTCCTGCCTGTCCTGTCTACATAGCTATGTACTCTCTAGTGAGGAGATTAACTGTTGTGATACATCACAGGCTGTCCCCCTAAGGGGAGGGAGCAGCTACGTGGGAGATGGCGAGAAAACACTTCTGAGGGAATTTTATGATACAGGGATCTCTACAGGAAGCAGGTTAGGACTGGTGGGAGTCTGCTTCAGACGCACTGTGTATCTGTGCATGTAACTTAAGACAGCGGTCTGGTACAGCAGACTACGTAGGTACAAACCGTTTAGGCCTGTATGGTGCAGTCCTAGCTTTCCTCCTTTCAAACAGTAAACAAAAGTAGTCATTGCCTGGAGAACTTGAGCTCTTTAAAGATTTCTGTTTCATTCTCAGGTTACTCACGGGCAGGAAGATTCACACAGAAAAAGAAGCTTTAGAAGTAAGTAGACAAGGGATAGGATGTGTTAAGATTTTTTTCTGCATTCCTGCCTCCACTGCTGCAGTTTGCCGTTTGTCTTTAACCTTGAAGTCACTTTGTCCTTCCTCTCCTTTTATCAGTAAAGCTTGTGCACTCCAGGTGCAAAACACTTTCTGTTCTTGAGTTTGAAGAAACTTCTTGAAATAACTACAGGTAAAGGCATTACAGTGGTAATGAGTAGATCTCTGTGAGCGTGTTTTCCTGCAGCGTAAGAAAGGTAGCAGCAGCACACATGGCAACTAATCACACACTGTCAGCAGTGTGGAAATGCACTGGTTGGGGTGAAAATCCTGGGTGACCCTGGGCATTAGCAACCTGCATGAGTTGCTCCCTCTACTGTTCATGTGTGAGCCGTGCAGCAGCAATGATGGGTGTTAGGACAGCCCTTTCTCTTTCTCCCATATAGACTGCAAGGAAGAGAGCTTACTAGCAGACTCTTATGAGGATTGATTAAATACTGTCCTGACAATGTTTGCTGGTGTTCTGTTTCTTTTCCTTGAATTGACTCAAAGGGGATGAGACCTGGGTTGCAAAAGGATAGATTACATAGATGAGAAACCATACTGGGAGTGAAGGCCTTTGGGTACTTCCTGGTGAAAAACAGACAAATCCACAGTGTTGACAGCTGATGGTAGGTGGTCTGCAAATATACTGCACTGAGGTGTAAGGATGTACCCTTTTACACAAACTGAAGAAAATAAAAAGCTGCAGAGGTTGGTGATGAAGGACAAAATAGGAATTTTTTTTTGGTGTCTTGAAAAGAGCTGAGCGCTTTGTTTTGTTGACTAGTCAAGTGCTTTCATAATGGACTGATGTTATTTCTTCCAGTTTGGTTTTGAACTTCAAAGGAATACAAAACCTTAAAACAAACAGGAGCTGCAGTGGCACCCTGGAGAGTAGCTGGGGTCTGTCAGCCCAAATGTTTGTTGTTTTTTTTCCTCCAGCAACATGATGCAACATGGGTTGATTGCCATCTCTTCCTGGTGGGAAGTAGCTCCAAAGACCTCAGCTCTTTTAATTCCCACACCAAGCCCCTAGTTTTACATTACTCCACTGTGCTAGGCAAGGCTGATGAGCTGTGCTTCATGTCACTAGCTACTAACTACAACTCAGTTCTTCTCTTCTCATCCTCAGCAGTGGAACCACAGTCTTAAGAACAACACTGTTAGCTGAGTAGCCATTATTTTTATGTTTGCATATGTCAGCTGCAAACAGGAGTTGCATGTGTTAAACAATTTTCCATGTTCATTTTCTGACAGTCTGTCTGGTTCATGTGCTAGCTCTTATTTGTGGTGGGTTTTTAAAAAATCTCTTCTAAAGAGATGGAATTATACTTAGGAATGGAAACATTTCTGAAATAGTTGCTTGCAGGATTTTATATTATAATCTATCTGTCTCCCCAGCTGCATCTCTTACATAGGTCTATCCTTCTGAGTAATAATCCATGCTGGAATTTGTCACCTTTCGAGGTGGTAGGAATTCTCGCATTGATTTCCATGGTGACATGCTTTCATTAATTTCTTTAGCAGGACTAGTGATGACAGTATAGTCTTCTAACATAAAATTAACTATGATGTAATATTAATGTAGAAGAGGCTAAGTCCTACAACCATAAATACTCATGATTAGGTTCTTGGTGGATTGAGACTGAGAAATGAAATGGAGTTTAACGTTACTTCACAGGTTGATTATGTCAGCATATGCTGGTGGATTTACTGCTGCTTTAAAACCCAACCAATGTCTATGCAAAGAGGTCTGATGGCTGAAAAACCTGGAGGCTTAGTCGAGTAAGAAAAGCAACAGAGAATTAAAAAATAGCAGAAATAAATCCTTATAATTCAGCTGCTCATGAGTCATAGCTAGCCTGAGAGGATTTTTAGTCAAACTCTTCTGGGGGATTTAATATTTTATCTCTGTTTTATGCTAAACTCATGATTGAAGTCATTCATTCTTCTGTGAAATCAAAATCACTTCTGTAGCAACCAACTGTGATGTCAGAAGTAGAGTATTAACGAGTTTAAGTGAGGAACACACAGAGTGGAAATACACCTCCAAAGGTACATAATTTACAGGTGTAATTTGGGGTTGGAAACAGAATGAGAAAAGAAGACTGAGGCAGACACACTTCTGTCTCTGATGTAGCGCTTTAACTCTTCGGTTTTGCTAACTCTTAAAGTAGTAGCTAAATAAGACTTCATGACCTGGAGTTACTGGCTTTTTAGCAAGTGTTTCAAGATGCCAGCTCAGGCGCATGTGTCTGTATTTTTGTTCTCTTATTCTTCTGATAATATGTTCTGAAAACACGATGGAGACAAAAATTCTGATCACAGGTGAAACAGGGTATTCTTTTCAGAGGAGCGTCCAAAGATAATACAAACTGAGATGCTTGTAACAAGTGTGTACATTTAAATATGGATGTTTTGATTCCCCTATTTCAAATTAATTCCCCTAACTGAATTCTTTGAGTAGAAACTCTTTTTTCTCAAAATAGGGTGCTTGTCAAAAATCCTCAATACTATGAATGGTGCAAGGTTTAATCAACACACATTGCAGTCACTGATTCCCGCCTTTTTGCGCATGAAAAGGTTATGGATATGCTCCATGCCATGGGACCAGAGACTGTGGTGATCACAAGCTCAGATCTACAGGGCGCTCTAGGAAATGACCACCTAATTGCTCTGGGAAGCCACAGAAGAAGTAAGTCATGAACTCCTCCATTAAACTGTTATTTCTTTTAACCTGTTCTGTGCTTTCAGTCACTTTATGAAGAAGCAGTTCCATCAGTCCATCTGTAGTGCATGAAAGGAGCTTAGATCCCTAAGTGAACTTCTTCTCCTACAGTAATATCAGAGAGCAGTAAGAATGGGGCTGCTCCGTGAGGCAAGACAAGCTGGGAGCTGCGCATGATCATAGCACAAGCAGAGCACTGCCCTCACCAACAGGGCACAGGCTGACAGTATCTGATTAAGGTGAGCAGAACAGAGGTGGTGATGGCAGACAGGTCCCACTGACAGTCTAGTGATCATCAGAGAAAGGTGAGACATGCCAGGTCCAAGATTAATCTGGAAAATCCAGTCAGTATGTCAGGACAGCAGAGCTGTACGCAGGTACACCTACAACATAGCTCAGGCAATGACGCTTGCACCCAGGCCTGATCTTCCGTGCAGCTCCTGGGCAAGTGGGCAGAGGGTGCGTGGGTGGAGGATGTCCTAGATGAGGTTGATGAGGGCTGTTAAAGCCCCCAGTAGTGGCCCTGACAAGTAGTGGTTAAAAGAGGAACTTTGACTGTTCTGAATGCTTTTGTGCAAAGTTGCACTATCCTTTTAGCAGTTTATTCCTCCTCTGATAGGTTGTAAAATGTCCTTCTGCTTCTTCTTTGTATCCCCTTCTATACCATCATCAAGATTCACTGTGTGTTTGGTTTGTTGTGGGATGTTTTTACATACGAAGGGCATGGTTATGCAGGATGGTATATGATCTCATTTTCTTGTTCATCTAAGTGATCTAATTGTGGGCATCACATTCTGGACTGCTGAGAGACCAAAGAAGTCTTGATATTTAAGACAAACTCCACTAAGAATCAATCGGTGTCTCTTAGCATTCAGTACATGCCAGGTCTGGAATAAGTCTGGTAAGTCTAGTCATTGTAGTGGTGATTACAATACAGCACATGGATCAGATATTCTCTGCTGATGTCTACAGCTGCTCTTGTGCCTGCATACAACCCAGAGATACTCTAGATTATGGTTTGGGATGCCCTATCTAGGATTTAGCAGTCTCTGAATTTATGTGGTTTCCTGAGCAAGCTGCTACTGCTTCTAAATGAAGACAGGTGGCTCAGAGTCCTCCATGAAGGTGAAGGTGCTAGGTACCTGTTTCCTCTTAAGTGAAGTATGTATGGCATATAGGTTGTAAATGCTATCCCAGCTTGGCAAAGTTTTGAAAAGTTGCACCTTTTAGAAGAACTGGTACAAAGTTTACAATACTCCTTAGCATCTTTGTGTTCCAAACAACAAAGGAATTCAAATCTGGTGATCGCTTCTAAATTACAGTAAATACTATTGTATTAATTGCTGGGTCTGTTACCTAACTGTCTATCTATGTTGTAGCTAAAGCAGATGGTTCCAAGATGACACAAAGAATTCGAGTGGAGTCTCCTAAAGTGGATGCTGTCTTTGTTGGAACAGGAGACTTGTTCGCCGCTATGCTTTTGGCATGGACACATAAGCATCCAAACAATTTGAAGGTGTGGGAGAAGTTACTCGACTTTCTGCAAGTTTAGACTGTTTTGGGTTGTTTTTTTAAATTACTTTTAATCTATGACATTATTTAAAGACTCTCTTATGTTTTGGCTTTTTTTTTTTCCCCTCACCTCAGAGGAAAAAAATGCATAATTTCCCTTTTGACAAAACATTTTAGCTTGTACACCCTTGGACAGTTGTATTTCAGTTACATGGATTTTGTAATCTTGTCAAATAAGATGTTCTTCTCTCTAGAGAGAGGGACTGCATGCATGTTTGTAATTATATTTTTTACCTTCACTTTCTAAGAAGCACTGAAAATCATTTATCAGATCTATTTTCATGTTTCTTTCCCTTAAGCACATAGAGTCCTCAATATGGTTGTGTAGTTTCTAATACATGTTTCAGGAGAATTAAGAGTAAAATTTTTTTTCCCAAACTCTGCATTACATAGCTATCATCCTGTTTGCATCTTGTTGGTCATGTTTGCCTCCAAATAGCAATGTTTTTGAAGTAATAACATTAAACTAGGCAGCTGAAATTTTACTAAAACCTGAATATATTATGTTAATGCAGGTGGCATGTGAAAAGACTGTGTCAGCTATGCAACATGTTCTGCAGAGGACCATTAAGAGTGCAAAAGGTAATTAATTCAAACCTTGTTCCCTTGTTCTGTCTGGATTTGCATCAGAAGAAACATTCAGTGAGCTTTCTGGGTTTCCTGACTAAAGACAGCTCTCAGTGCAGAAGCAGCCAGAGAAATTACAGAATGAGGGCTTGGTAGTCTTCTCAGCGCATGTTCCTTACTGTGTCCTCCAAACCTATTTTTGACAACACCCGACTGAAGATGTCACTGTTCAGCTTGTAGTGGGACTACAGTCATGCTGACGGCTTGACTGCTTTGCAAAACAGTGCTGGAAGAACTTGAGAAAATGCTGAGTTTGACATGGAGAAGAGTTTCTGTTTTAAGTGTAGCTTGGTCACCTTCCCTTATGAGTGCATGTGTTTAGTATTGAGAGGGGTTTATCAACTAATAATAAACTGTCTGTTTGCTCTGTTGGCCATGTGAAGAGTGATTTTTTTTTTTTCATCTTCTCTCCCCTTGAAGTTCCCATGTCTTTCAGTTCCTAAGGAGATCCAGATGGATGGGATCTGTGGGTTCTCAGAGCATGTCTGTGTCACTTTCTAGTAACAGCAGACTTGTGTTTCTTTCCTGGAGAGAGGTGCAGAGCAGGGGTGATAAGAAATCACAGTGCTGACCTGGATCTTCCACCTTGGAAGCCTTTAGTAGGGAGATTGGGGAGGGGAGGAGGGTAAAAATAATTGTGGGGTAACAGAACAGTGTAACTTGTTGCTTTTTATACTGCTGTTTTTAATGATATTCTGATATAATCTTTTTAGCACAAGCTGGAGAAGGAAACAAACCAAACTCAGCCCAGCTGGAACTGAGAATGGTCCAAAGCAAAAAGGACATAGAAAACCCAGAGATCATAGTGAAAGCCACCGTGTTATAAAGGCTGTACGTCTCCAGTAACGCACAATGTATTGATGTCCTCATTTCTTTCCTGTAAATTGTAATATTTGCCTTAGATCTGTGACAGAAACCTGATTTTCATGAAATAGTGCCCAGCATAGGCAGATGTCCACTCTCAAACATATGTGCTGGCCTTGCTCAGTTTTAAAAACAAAACAGTTAGTGTGCATTGAAGCATACTACCAGGTATCAAAATGGCTGTCAAATTCACTCCAGTCTGTGTAATTACCCAGGGCAAGAGAGTATAGTGTTCCTGCCTTGCCAAAGACTTTAGGTGTGAATTTGTTAATGGAATGCTTGACTGACTGGAAAATGTGTTTCAAGATGGCATCTAGTGCCAATGGAGCTGGCTCCATGCTCCCTTTTCCTGGAGATATCTGGTTACCTACTCTGGTATTCAAGTATCTCAGCTGCTGTGAAACTAAGCAGGGTTAAAACTACACACAAAGTTCTGGTTGTGTGTAGGAGTATTTTGAAGATGTTTGGCATTTAAGTACTCTGAAGTGACCTTGAGGTGTCATTCATGTTACTGACAACTGCTCCTGTTTCTTGTCTATGAACTGCTGCACAGTTTCAGTTTTTGCAGGTACTGGCTGCTTATTTCTAATGTCTGTAGGTAGCCACATGATTTTTTTTCAAAAGCTGCTCCAGAAACTTCTTCATTAGTAAGATGTCTTTATTCAGTAGCACCAGTTAGAAGTTTGTAGTTCTACCTCCAAGGCCAGGTTTGATTCTTTGTTTAGTTTTTAACTAAGGACAAACATTCTATGAGGACAAAAGAGAAAGCAGCTCTTACCCTGAAAGATGGCTACCCTAGTTTTTTTTTCGTGGTGGATGTATTTACAAACTATGTAGGGCACTTCTACTTAACAATAGTGAGCACTATTGGCAGGCTTATCAATGAAGCAATATGGTAAAAGTAATACTTTTAGTTTAGTAAGGTTTAGTAAGTGATACATGTTTACCAAATGCAGTGAAACATACAAAATTAATTTGTTCAGAATGTATGTCTCTGCAGCCTATGCTGATTAGAGATAATAGAAATGCATTACTATTAATGCATCTTTATTTCAAAATTCTGCTTCCTAAGGCTTCAAATGGGATTCTTAGTAATTTCAGTGTCCTGTACATCGCAGCCACATATTATACCAGTGGAGCAGATACACTGGCAGGTACTGACCACTTGTACTTCTGTGTGATTTCTGTATGGGACTGAGCTTCTTGCTTCTCGCAAGACAAGGTGTAGTGCATTGTTAAATCCAAATTCAGTTGATGAGCTTTATTTGTCTCAGATGGCATAGGGAGATTAAAATTGTATTTCTACTTGCAGTGACATGAAGCAAATATGCATTAGAGAAAAGGGCTGTTTTTCTTGATTACCTGAGTATGCTCAGGAAACTCACTCCTGGGTGTCTCCCAGATAACCTTTTCTGCACCTTCCTCATCACACCTGCCTAACTGAAGTTATAGTGTGACTTGCATAGCTTGGGAGTCCCCAGAAGAGCTGGTTTGGAGATTGCTTTGCCCACTGAAATCTTTACTTATCTCACCATTTTTTGTCAATTTTCTGCCATTGTAAAAATTAATTGGTTTCAGCTAGCTGAAGAGTAACTTATCCTTATAGTGAATTTTTAGCTAAATAGATTTTTTCATAGATTAAGATTTCATAATTAATACATTTCTGAAATCCCTCATTTTCAGTATCTCTGAAGCAAATGAAGTTTAAGAGAGGAACACGTTTTGCAGGAAATGTAAAAGGCAAACTTCAGGCTTTCAACTCTCAACAACTAATAGTTTTAATTCCTCATGCATTTGGCATTATAAATAAAAAAAATTCTTATGACTGAGAACTTTAAGAGAAAAAAAACCCCAGAAATTAACTACAAACTGTGACTCTACTGCCGCAGTTTTTAGTAACCACTGCCGTGAAATAACTTTCTAGCAATAATAATTTTGGTGATGTGAACAGTTGCTAAAAGTAGCGGTCAGTAACAGACATGAGCTCATGGCTGATATCCCGCATGTAAAAAGACATGAACTATCTTCACTGTGTATAAATATCTGACGGGAAGCAGTGAAGAAGAAGGACCCAGACTCTTCTCAGTAGTGCCCAACAAAAGTACAAGAAGCAATGGGCAGAAACTGAAATGCAGGCAATTCCATTTGAACATTAAAAAAAAATAATCCACTGTGAGCGTGATCAAACACTGGCACAGGTTGCCCAGAGAGGTTGTGGAGTCTCCATCCTTGGAGATACTCAAAACCTGATTGAACGTAGCCCTGAGCAACCTGCTGTACTTGACACTGCTTGTGAAGTGGGGCTGGACTAGACGATCTCCAGAGATCCCTTCCAATCTCAAGCATTCTGTGATTCTGTGACGTACAATGAATTGCCTTTCTTTGCAGCGCTGTATTTTTAAATTGATCCAATTTTTTTTTTTTCTTCCTGAGACACAAACTTCCAGATAGGCTAGGAAATAGCTCGGTATTAATAATTTGCACCCTTTTTAGATGAGCTGATTTTTGCTTCTTGGGCAGTTGTGCCAGAAATACATTTGCCTTTTGTGAGGTAGTTGCTTTCAGCAAAGATATTTAGATACTGTAGCTGGCAATGCATTTCAACAGTTGAACACAAAAGGATTTAAGTTGTTTCTAGCATTGATTAAGGAAGTGTTGCATGCCACATTCCAAACATAACTGTAAGTTTATTTTTCTTTTAAAATTAGACTATTTTACATGGAAGTGTAAGGGATCAACATAGTGGATTCCCGTGCCTGTACATATCCTGGTCGACTCCGTGGCATTATGCTTGACACCCTTGCCCAGCTGTATCCAGTTTTACAGCTCCTATGGGTCACATATAAAAAATCTTCAGATAGCCAAGCTTTGAGACCTCTGCTGTGTCCCTCAGATTAGATGAATCCCAGGAGCAATTCACATGCAGTAAATGGCACTTGCTTTCTAGGATCCCATGGCTCCAGCTCAGAGCTTTGCAGGGTCTGGAAGTGGCTCCTGGTGCACCGTCTCCTATGGCCAGGGCTGTGGATTGGCCAGCAAACCCTGCACCAGCATCAGCTTCATTGCCAGTCACATAAAATGGTCTGGCTTGAAAGCGGCATGGGGACAAATTGAGAACCATATGGTGGCCATCCCTGCGCTAGTGCAGTGCAAAATTGAGGTTCTTCAGTTCTTCACATCAGAGGATAGACAGGAGAGAGAAGCTCTAAATCGGCCTTTTTTAAAAAAAAAAAAAAAAAAGGCAGCATCAAGTATGCACTGTCAAAATTTGCTGTCAGAGAAACTCTACCTGTTGTAACCGTGTATGCATGGGAAAAGCCTTTTTAGCAAGTGTGAGACACTTGGCACTAAAAAAGTAGACTTTCACAAGGGAATTGAGAGAAAGGGCTGATTTTCTCTGAACTGAAGAAGCTTGGAATCTAGGAAACATAAAGCTACCTTACAAACAAGGTTTCATCCGTAAACCGTAAGGAACCTTGATCTTGCCATGAAAGAGAAAGTGAGATGTTTACTGGAGCAGTTTATACTATCAGGAGTGATCTTTTCCCACAGCTTCAAAGAAAGAATCAGTCTAGTAATTCACACCTTCCTTAGAATCTGTGACATATCCATGCTAAAAAAAAAAAAAAAAAAAAAATCATGGTACTAATGTGCTCTATTTGCAAAAGTTCCTAGTTCCTATTTTGCAGTAGATGGATCTGTAGCAATGGGCTGCTAGCTTCTTTTGCTTAAGTCCCTGAGAGCTGAGAGTTGCTCATGTAATATCTGTTTTAAGCTCTCACTGACCTGATCTAAATTAGGTCAGGTTTATGTCTTCAGTGAAGAATTGGGCTTAACATCTCTTGCCAGAAACAAACATCAGAAACTGACTGTAAATATATTCTGTAGCTAACATTTTGTAGTCACAACAGGCTAACAGGTGTTTTTAAATATCAAGGTATACATACTCAATGCTTAGATGCATTTTTATTTGTTCAGAGTTACACAGCATTTTTTTGTAATGTTTGAAGAACACAGTTTGAAGACTCAGCACAGTCCTGTCCAATCTTCTATTCCCTATTCTCCTCCTACATATAATATCTGTATCTGTTTCTGAGTTCCTACTGTTTTTCTGGCGCAGCTGGAAAGTGTCTCACACAGCTTCCTGCTATTTATTTAAAGGCTTGGAGGACACTTATCCACTTGCAGAGCCTTAGGTAAAGAAAAATGGTTAGTCTTAAACCAGTTTAGGTCCCAACTGACTAGAGAAGAACAAGCACTTTAGCTCAGAGAGTGGAGTCAATAACTAATGGATAATCTTCCATGACCGTCCTAATAGCATGAGAGGTGTCTGTAGCCCACCGGTCCAGCATTCACCAGGTGGGGACTGCTGACTTCACTGCCATGCGTACTCCTATGTGTACATGTGAACTTAGCAGTGGAGGATTCTTCTAATGCTGAAGTACCTGTACACATGGTAGCGGTGAATGCTTTGTGTTTGTGTCCTATCAACTTCCCCACCATTCTTTCTTTTTCTTACTGGAAGTAATTTGTGTTGGATCCCTTTTTTCTGGCATGAACTTTGCAGTGTATGTGGTCAGCCATTTTGATTACTGCAAGTGCGGTCATTTGCAGAGCCACAGTGCAGGAGAGACCAAAAGTTGTTTATAAACAATCTACTCTATTCTGGGCCTGGATTAGTCTCTACAAGCTTAAAATTCCCATGTACCTCTTTGGAAGACTTGCTTAAAGACTTTGTGCTAATATCAATGCTGTTCACACTTGATATAAATATTTAAGAAATCTGCAGTACGAATTGTTAATGTTTGTTTGCTGATTTTTATCATAAGCAGAATCTATGATCAATGTGTTATGCAACAGAATCAGAGGACCAAGCTTTCCAGCTACTCATACTGCCTTTTTGAGTATCTTAACTGTGTCTTGATTGGATGGTGTTCATTTGTTGTCTGAGACTGTTATGGTGATTGTATTGATCTATTTTATTTTAAAATATGTGGCAAGGAAGATTGTAATAAAAGCATCTGCATCTAATATACTGTGCACACACAAATTGTTAGATCCTATTTTTGAATATGTTAATCATTTCTGAATTAAACAGAACAAGAACAGTTTGATAGTCTTGCTGAATAAAGTGGATGTAATTAAAGGTTTCCTTAGTTGTATCCTAGTATGGAGAAAAGGTAGTTAATGGAAGAACGCATATTTTTGTGCTGTAGTGATCTTGTTATAAGGTAGTAGGTATGTAGAAGTGAGTAACATCGTTGTCTTTTTTTTTTTTTTTTTTTAACAAGTTTCATGGGAAGGCAACTGCTGGCATTCTGCACCGCTGCCCTTGTACGCCTCTTGCTTGCATGGGTAGCACCTCTCTGTGTTGTGCTCTTTATTCCTGCATACAAGGCGAGAAGAGGGGCTTGGAATAAGAACTACAGCTTCTTTTGAGGTCTCTTTCTTGTGCAGCATTTAGCTGCACTCCCCTTTACAGAGTAATTTTTATCTTACTGTGTAGGTTAGAGCATACAAGACTATACAGTGGGAAACAATTGTTCCTGCATGTCAGAACAAGTGCTTCTGTCAGCTCTCTACAGTGTCTCTGCTTTGGCAGTGTTTTGCAAGAGGAAGAGAGAAGGTATCCAGTTTAATGAGAGCACTGGTTATTGGAGAAGGTGCTACGTCAGCATGCTTATGTCCACTGGAGAAGTTAGGCTTATATTTATACTGAGGAAAGCCATCTCTCCTGAATAAAGGTCTCTGTCCATTTAAATAATGCCTTTAGAAGCTGAGACATACAGATTTTGGTCACTCTGAAAACAAAATATTTCTTCATAAATGGAAACACAGCTCATTCTTTTATATCCCATTGCAGCCTTATTGGCTCATTGACTAGTCATTCAACTATTACAATTACAGGATAAGATTATTCAGAGAGCTCTTGTTCATGAAAGACATTTGCTTCTGATAAGTGAGAGCCTACTGGTGAACAGTTTTGTAGCTTTGTAGAACATGTCAATTAAAGACACATATCAACCATGGAAACTAAACTTTGAGATGTTCAATCACAGCC
Source organism: Pterocles gutturalis (assembly GCF_000699245.1). Lineage (NCBI taxonomy): Eukaryota > Metazoa > Chordata > Aves > Pterocliformes > Pteroclidae > Pterocles > Pterocles gutturalis. Next base: position 8,674 of record NW_010115749.1, on the reverse strand, counting down.
CCAGAATAGCTCTTCTCTTTTAAATAGATGGGTAAGGCAGCAAGTTTATACACGTGTGCAGGAGCAGATTTAAGGTAAATCCACGCGGTTCAATCAGAAACTGAAGGAGCGTGTCACCTAAGCGCTTGGTGAAGGGTATTGGTTGCAGAATGCAAGGGAGGTGCTATTGTCAGCATACTTTTTTTTCAGGAGAGTCCAAGCTAGTTTTCACATTTTCCAAAAGGGAAGAATGTGGTTTGGCTTTCAGCAGCCTAGAAAAGCTCCCATTGGCTTCACCGGGGAACCAGTGCCAGGTGACAGCCCCAGTGCCACCAGTTTGGTGCTTTTACTGCTCCAGCAGCAATGGACCTTGAGGCAAATGGGATGCTCCCAAGTATGTTCACATTCCTGATTTAGTGCCTCTGCAGGGCAAATAATAGTAATAAATCCACAATTTGCAGAGCAGTGAATAAGGCAGCACATTATTCAGATGGAGAAAACCAGCAATATGAGAAGGCTGTGCCATATGTTACCACTGAAATCACATGTACTCCCTACCTATTGCCCTTGTGGTTGCATTGCTATGTAGAAAAAAATTCTGTGTGTAGAAGAGTGTAATGTACGTACTCTGTGTGTGTATGTGCGTGTGTGTTGAAGCTTCATTTGCAGTGTGGTGGGGGTGGGAAACAGAATTTGGGGGCTGGCTGTGTAGGCCTTCAGGATGTGAGCAGAAGGTCTTAAAAGAATTATATTTTTATAGATTGTGCAGAAGCTTTGGGTCCCAGCCACACATAGGCTTTTCTTCCAGAAAAGTAAAATGGCATGGAAAGTGAGTCAGGTGGCTGATAGTAGGGCTAGTACAACCCCACCAGCCCCAGACAAAATGAAATAACTTAATAAAAGATGCCTTTTTAAGTAATATTTTTTTAGTGCTGAATTGTTTAAACAAAGAAATATTTATTAGCAAACTTTCTATGTACTTAAAGTTTGTGTGGTGCTTTGTACTGACTAGGTGGACCTGTTATATGTTTACATATCTTAATGATTGTCCTCCAGGCGTATGTAGTAATTCAGTGACTTTTGTGTCAGAAAAATGATGAAGTTCTGTGTAGTAGCAACTGATTTAATTTCTAATGAAACTGTAGGCTTTGTAGTGTTTGTGTATTTTCTGGCTGGCAGTTATGAGTTGTATTCTTTCTGCAGTAAGGCTTGTATGCTTGATTGTAGAGAGAGGCAATAGGATGGTAGATACCATTGTTTAAAAAAAAAAACCCTAAATATTGCTACCTTATCCATTATAAAATCAGGTAAGTTGTGGCATAAGCCTGAAATTTAGATTTTGCATTGGAATAACATATCAAATACCTCTAGGACAGATTAAAAATAGGTGAGGGATTACATAGGTGAGAGGAATCTTGCAAGTGCTTAATAGCAAAATGTAAACAGACAAGCCAAGAGACTGGAACAAAAAGAGCTTGTTCATGTTTTATGAACCTGGCCGAGCTAACATTCAAGCTTCTGCTGAATGTGTGGAACAGACAGATGAGTAGGCTAAATGGGATCAAATAAAGATTTTTTTTCCTTCCAGTTTGTGAGTTGTTATAGTGTGAAAAATTTAAGTAGGGTGATCTGAATTTAAATTCAGTAAGTATATTAACTTTCAGAAGAGTTGACTTACCAACAAAATCCCCTTCAGTCAAAAGACAAACTGTTAGCATGTTTGAATATTGGAGCATAATTTTTTCATCTTGCTATGCTTCTTGGAATCTTTGTTATGGCTGGGAGACCAGGACTAAAGCACAACCATCCATGTATTTATTTTTTTGGTTGGTCATTTTGGGGCTCTAGAAAGTGCAAGGGTCTGCAACATGCATCAGTTGGCGGAGTATAGCCCTCTGCTGAATGTTGTGCACCTGCCGCAACACTTGGTGCTCTGGAAAAACTCTGAGCATCATTCATTATGTCTCTTTCAAGAAACATGGCAGCATGCCCGCCACACTTCTGAATAAACCACTACTGCAAAAAGTATCGGAGAATTTATCAGAAGCTTTTCCCTCAAGAGTTCTTGAGTTCTGGATATGTTGGGAGAGCACTGCTTCTGCTTTGCTGAGTTAGCAGGAAAAATATCACTGAGATTAATAAATCATTGTCAAGGAGAGAAGCAACGGAAGGGAACAGCTGTGTTTTGCATGCCGTGCTGTGCCTGGCTTTTCCTCCCTTGGGAGCCCATGGGTGCAATATACCCATGGTGGTGGCAGAGCGACTGTTTTGCCTGCGCCCTCCTTTGGAGGAAATGTGGAGGAGTTATTCTGAGCAAGTGGGAGATGAAGTTCTTGGGCTGTTCAGTTTGAAGTGCTGTACCAAAAGAGTGAAGTTAAGGAGCAAAACCAGCAGGGAACTTCTCCAGCCAAAAAAACTGAAGTTTTCATCTTCTTTAGTTCCTTTAACATTCTCATCCTGGGAACAGATAAGCACTTGTGCTGCTACTGGGGAGGTGCTGGGAAGATGCAGCTGGCCAAAAGCTGAGAGAAGGGCGTTGCTGCTTTTCCTGGCGGTGAGATGCTGCTTAAGCAGAGCCTAATTGCAAAGCTGCATAGCTAGTGGTAATGAAAATAAGTCCTTGTCAGCTAAGTACTTGAAAGAAGAGGTGCAGATCCAAATCTTTAGTAATCCAAATTCGGTATTCTCAATCCATCCTGTCCCCTGTACTGCAAAAAACATTATAGTACTAAAACATTTTCTGTGACTGTTCTTTATTATCTATTTGATGCTTGTGCCTGGCAGAGTAGAAAATAGCAGGGAATAAAGCAGTAATCTAACTAGGGAACATAGTACAAAGATGCAAACTGACAAAAGTTTCAAGTCTGCTTTCACAGTACTCGCATGGTGTCAGAAGTGTCCAGGTCTGGCTCTTTTCCTTCCTGTCCCCTCTAAGTAAGGAAGAAACCACATAAATAAGAAAGTAAATAAGTAAGGGAAGTTACCTGGGAATTTAAGTGGCATTAGTATTTACTTTTGCCTACAGATTTTTAAATCTCGCTACACCAAAGGTCTCTAGTTCATAAGGGATTTTCAGCAGATGCCTTGGCAAGTGACATGATACAGCCTGTCACAGCTGGCTCGGAGCACAGAATCCTGCGTGTCATATGCCTGTGACAAAGGGCGTTGGGATACCACCTGCAGACAGGTGCTACTGTCCCATGGCCTGCCTTCAGTGCAGCACATGTGTTCACGTGCCTAATATGTGCTATATGTGAATACGTGCCTTGCTAGGGAAGAAAACCGTAGGGCTTGTTGCTGGAGGTGCGATGACAGAAGGAAACGCTGGGTAATTAATTTAGCTCCATCCAGTGGTCTTGTCATTTGCTGTTAGTGATTGTTAGTGCAATGTATCCCTTTCAGTATTGTTTTCTTTCTGCAAGATGGGAGGGTGACAGCCTATATATTGTTCGAATATGGTTTGAGCTGGCTGAACGGGAAATACAAATCAAGATTGTTAAAAATGGAAGGGAGGGATAGCTGTAAATTTGCTAAGTGAGCAGAGAAAAAAAATGAGATTTGTCTCTAATTCAGAAATAATTCAGTATTGATCAAATGAGTGCCATGTCTTCAGCGGGGAATAGCATCTGGAAGAGGCCAATATTTAGGGTTTTTGCCCAAAGCACATTTAGTCCTGCTCTGCTGTTTAGTGAAAATGCCCAGTGCAGATGCCACCAGAGCCTCATCTCGTGGAGTAACGCTGTAATAAAGAATGTGGTTTTATTGTGAAAGTCTTAACCTCTTCTTGTGAAAATAATACACAATTCAGTATTTTCATGGTGTATAAGTGAAATGTAATTTTTTTTTTCAATAAAATAGATTTCCTTTCCTAATTTTTTTTTTTGTCTTCTGTGGTGTTTCCCTTTCCCCAGTTAACTGGGACTGCCCAGCTTTACCGGAGATGGTAACTGTGGGATTCACATGCTGGCATTTCCCCCCCTCTTACAAATGGCTCCCCTGAGTTACCCGGAGCTGAGCCTTGTGCCCATCCTGCTGCGTGTCACTTCTCACTGCTTGCCTTCCTCCTCCAGCAGCTGCAGCATGGGGCGGTGGCCTCTCCAGCCGGCTGGCCAGGCCTTTCCCTCTGTGAATCCCGCACGAGGAAATCTCTCTCCCTGGTGCAGTGCCTTGCTGTTAACTGCCCATTGCCCCCCAGTGCCTGCGGCTCTGGGTAATTACAAACAATTATTGTGAAGAATGCCTATAACCCAGAAGGAAAGGTTTTAATCCTGGTTGCACTGGGACATTTTGAAACCTCACTGTGAGGAATAAATTGGTTGTAAATTATGTGCCTCCAGCAGGTCCCTTTACAGCAGTGGGGGCTGCCATGTGCTTTCTCCATGGCTCAGTCCCACCTGCCCTCCCATGCCAACAGTACGGTCTGGGGGGTCCGTGGGGGCATGCTTGCCTCCAGGGGTTCTGCGTGGCTGATGCGAGACATGTGGCTCTCGCACGTCCTGGAAAAAGGAATGTCTTCTGGAAAAAGAAATGTCTTCTGAAAAAAAGGAGCATCTCCTCCTCATGCATACCCAGGAGGTCACCAGGGCAGTCAAGTATGTCCCTGAGCCAGCCGGCAGCCTGGAGAGCTGGGAGTCAGGTGAAAAATGCTGTTCCTGCTGCCTCCTTTGCAGGTTTGAATGCTGCCGTCTTGGCGTAGAGACTGAGCTGTGGCCATTGCTCCTCACCTGTGTGGTCTTGAGTCGGGGGGGAAGGCAGAGAAGCTGGAAGGACATGGGAGCTGTGACATGACGAGGCAGAGAGGAGGATGACAATGGCAGCAGGAAAAGCCATAGGAGGTAGGTGTGACTCCAGCAGGAGACACGGGAGCCTTTTTGGATGTAACACAGCTTCTGAAGAAGGAGTTTAACTACTGCAGAAGGGCCACGTTCTGCCTTTGAGCTCTGCTTGTCCTATTTGTGCCCCAGCTGCTGCAGATGAAAGGGGTTGGAGTCCCCACATTCCTGTCCCAGCTGTGGACTTGTGGGCTGCCTCTGCCCAAAGCCGAGCCCTCTCCACAGAACAGGCTGGTCAGCCCTGCCACAGGAACACTGTAGATTTTTTTTTTTTCTTTTTCCTCTGGTAAGTAAGATTTATTGCAAACAGAACACAAGAGTGTTGCAGGCCACATAACGAAGAGGAATTTCAGATGATAAGGAAATAATAAAAGCTGCCACCACCTCCACACCTCCTCACCCCCTTTTTATTACAAAGACTAGCCTGGATAATAAGCAAAGGTGTAAAAACAGAAGAGTAACATGCAGCACTGGCAGCCTTTCGAATTGAACTGAATTATGAGTCAGGTCCGGTGAATGGCTTCTGGAGGGCTGGAAAGCCATGGCATTATTCATAATGCTCATTAGCTGTGCCTGCTAAGACAAAGGCAATTAAATCTCCTGCTTTCAGCAGCACCTTAACTGCAGGGAAGCTGGGGAGGAACTTAATAACTCCCCTTCACTGGTACCTAGTGTCCAGCATTTCACAGCTGGGTCTCAGGTGTGAGGGTGATGATATAAGACTAAACTCACTTGGGTATCTTCAGCCTGGGCTCTTACAGCAGGGGTTTTTAAGCTGTGCTGTTGATCCAGTGAGCCTGCCTGAGTACAAAAAAAGCATTACTAATGCTAATAAAGGTTCAGTTTTTGTGCTTAATATTTAAAATTTGGCTAAATTACTACTACAAATGAACAGGTGCCCTTGTCAGTAAGAGCAAACATGCCAAAATAATCCAAGGCCCACTTTTAGAGGTCACTGATGTTATTCCCTGGAGTTAAATAATTCTCAAGACTTTGGCATTTTAACCCCACTGGCACAATTCAGGCTCTTGCAGCATCTGAACAAGCACCTGGTTC
>NW_010115749.1:0-2789 GCF_000699245.1 Pterocles gutturalis | reverse complement strand
GTTCAGCAGCGCTGGCTGTGCGTCCCTCAGAGGGGCCAGGGTGCTGCGTGCAGGGAGAGACAAGGTTTGCAGGTGTGTGGTGAATGTTCCAAGTGCTCTGCTAGTTAAATACACATGGTTCAAGGCAGCTGAGGATGCAGCTACACAGCAGCAAAGGTGGATCCAGTGCAGGGCTGCTGTGGCCCTGCTGGCTCCTGCCCCTCACCCGCAGGGCCCTGCCTTCAGCTGGCAGGGAAGCCCATGGTGAGCAGCTTCAAGTAGATGATCCTGCTGGAAACCACCCCCACTGAAAAAAAAAAGGATTGCTTTTCAGCTGGATCAGTTCCCTGAGCTGCCACACTGTCAGGAGCAGCACAGGCACTTAAGGGCAGGGGCAAGGGGGTGGGAAGAAAGCAAGAGGGGACTGATGGCAGCATCCCAGTTTTGGTGGGGACTGACACATGACACCAAGTGCCCCAGGCTTCAGCCAGAGCTGTGCAACCTGCTACCTGACCTCCTGCCAGAGCCCTTTCCTGGCTTTCACTCACCAAAGACCCTTCCCCACCTCCTGGCTCTCTTCATCACTGGGGCTGAAATCAACCCACCCAGAAGAGCAGCACATGTGTGAGAATGGGCAGCTAGACACGATGTGCTTTGAAGTTGGAGAATTTATCAGAAACAGCCTTCCCACCAGGAGGAGAGAGAGATGTTTGTTTATTGCAACCAAAATAGTTAGCATGGCTATGAGGGTCTTTGAACAAATCCATCACAGAAATTTTTAAAATTACTTGGGATCTTAATCCTCAGAGCATCTCTGAAAGGCTTGTTTTCCTCCTATGGAGCACGCTGAGGAGCTGTTGCACGCTTTTGTGGGAGGTGCCCAGGAAGGCAGCCAGCAGAGAGCCTGTTCCTCACCCTCCAGCTGCTTGTGGGGTATGAGCCAGAGCTTCCTCAGAGCCCCCCAGCCCAGCCTTAGCAGCAGGAAGCCTGCCCCAAGCTCCCCAAAACAGCTGATAGTTCTTGGGCTGTGTCCAAGCAGGCTCACCTGCTCACCTGAGACTCAGGTGGATAAAGACTGTTCTTAACACCTGGCTGAGACATTAACAACTCGTCAGCTCGCTGGGAGGCCCCAAGCCAGGGAGGTGAACTCTCAGCACAAAGGCTCTTTCTGCAGCAGCCCTGGCACTTCACATCAACAAGGATAATGAGACCCTTGCTTCCTGCAGGCAGGTAATTGAGGTTAAGTAGGTTGTTACTGCCTTTCCTTTGGGACCAGGGATGTGGTGATTTTGGGGTGACCCGGGAGGAAGGAGGTGACTTGTCCCCCAGGCCCCTGCCTTTGGGGAATATCGTGAGAGAGTCTGGCTGGAGCTGACTTACCCCCATGCTCCGCAGGGACTGTTTTATTGCCTGTTAAATGGCTCTTCCTGCAGAGTAAAGCATGGAATAATAATGTTGCAATAGCTAAGAAATAATGCAGCCGCTGATTTATTAGCTACGTAGGAAATGTTTGACTTAACCTTTGCAATGGCAAAGCATGCTGGCTGTTGCCAAACCTGGGCTGGCCAGCCCCTGCAAGGCACCTGTTAGACAAAGGGATTCCCATGGTTTGGTCCTGGTGCCTCGAGGAGAATCCAGAGAGCTGCTCCCTCTCTGCTCTTCTCAGAGATCCCTGGGAACCCTCCAAATCCTGGGCTGCTCAGCACTGACCCTCCCCAAGGTGAGGGATGCTCCTCATTGCCCGAGAAGGAGGGTTGTGGATAACGCCAGGAGGTGTCTGCCCCAAAACCCGGAGTTGTTGGAGGTGGGTGGGAATGACCTTTTGAAACAGGGTCATGGTGCACTGGAAACATAAAATAAAATCTCCAGTGTTAACCAGAGAAAAATATAAGGGGGGGGGGGGGGGGGGAACAGGACACAAGAAAAAAAGTCTGAGCTTTGTTTCCAAGTGTTCAAAAGAAAATTTAGTGTATTTAATGGCTTAAATGGTGCATTTAATGGCTTAAATCTAATGGCTTATGCTCTCCTGGTGGGAAAAGGGGGGAATGAGCAAATGATCCTCCAGCTAACACCTGCTTCCCTCTGAGCACTGCAGAGCTGTGGCCCAGGTCTGGTTTCTCCCATGCAGGGTTGAGTCCTGCTGCTATCATTAACGTGATCCTGAGGTGTGCCCTGGGCCTGATGAAGTCGAAGGGAGTATTTCTCTGGACTGCAGAGCAGAAAGTAGAGCCGGTCAGCTCTAGTTGTTCTGGGTCCCATTTGAAATAATTCTTCTTCCGGGTTACCTGGTGAAGAGGGTTGACAATCTGACTGTAATCTGGAATGTGCATTCTCCAAAAACCTACAACACCTAGAAAAGTTTGTGTTTCCTGTTTGGTGGTTGGTGGAGACATAGCTGCTATCTTGTTGATTATCTCCATGGGGATCTGACGATGCCCATCTTGCCATTTTTTCCTAAAAACTGGATCTCCTGTGCAGGTCCTTTGACCTTACTTTGTTTTATGGCAAAACCGGCCTTCAGAAGGATTTGGACTGTTTTCTTCCCCTTCTCAAAAACTTCTCCTGCTGTGTTGCCCCATACAATGATGTCATCAATGTATTGCAGGTATTCTGAAGCTCCACCCCTTTCCAGTGCGTTCTGGATCAGTCCATGGCAAATAGTGGGGCTGTGTTTCCACCCCTGGGGCAGTCGGTTCCATGTGTACTGGACGCCCCTCCAGGTGAAAGCAAACTGTGGCCTGCACTCTGTTGCCAAAGGGATCGAGAAGAATGCAATAGCGGTATAAATTGTGGCGTACCACTTGGCTGCC